>NW_026932023.1:0-137500 GCF_032062105.1 Saccostrea cuccullata | reverse complement strand
AAGATTAATAAAAAAAACTATGCAAAAAGTATTATGAAATATTTTATTCTTATTGTTTTACATAAATTGTTTTTTACGTTTTAGTAGAATTGTATATCTATGCAAGAAATATCAAGTATTTTTAAAATGAGGATAAATTGTGGCAAAGTTGATTGAAATTGAACCAGTGGCTCTTGAGAAGAAAATGAAAATGTGAAACATTCACAATGTTGATGATGCCAATGATGACAGAAAACGGAATAATTTCAGTCAGAAAAACTCACATAAGCCTTCAGCCTAGGTGAGCTTAGAAAAATTGAAATGCAGAATGATTGTCACAGGTGAAAAATATAATTAAAAGCAAACTCAAAGAACTGTGGTCCCCGCTTTTGGTGCAATCCAAATATTTATGGGATATTAAATGTATCAAATACATGTATGAATGCCTTATCATATGTCATTCAAAAGTGATAACCAAAGTTAATTTTGGTGTGAAATTTGAACAGAAAATCTTGAATAGTTTCTTTAAAATTGAAGTCTAAAAAGTTGGATTGATATGATAAATTCTCACAAATTATGTATAAGTGCATAAGCTTACATAAATACATCTTATATGGTTTCTTTAAAACTAAGCAAAATGCAAATTTAAGAAAACTGAGGTCAAGGTAACAGAAATGTTACAGGTCACATGTTTTTGATGCAGTTGAATAATTCTCACAAATACGTATCAGCATATTATGAATGATTTATTTAAAACTAATGAAGTTGAGTTCAAAGGAAAGGTCAAGGTAAAAACATAGGTAATCAAAGATTACGAAGCTCACCTTGACGAATGTTATCAGTGTAAGTGATGCAAATCTCACATCATATTTTCTTAATACTAAGTATTTATCCCAACAACAATATTCTTGCAAGTTCTGTTTAACCCCTTACATGGCGTATACACATTTCTACATGTCTAGCATGAAAAACATATAGTGTGTTCACAAATATTCATAACTTTGTTAATACAGCATATCTAGGACTAGGAAGTTAATTGGGATTGATCTGTTCAAAAACTTTAACCTGGTCTCTTGTTTGTAAAATATAGGTCAGATCCAGCATACGAAGCAAGTCTGGTAGTGTCCATCCCTAGATGCATCATTCATGCAAGTTTGGTTCAGGTAGGGCTTATAGTTACTTGGAAATGAAAATGTAGGTCAGATCCAGCATCCGAAGCAAATCTGGTAGTGTCCATCCCTAGATGCATCATCCATGCAAGTTTGGTCCGGGTAGGCCTTATAGTTCCTTGGGAATGGACCTGCTCCAAAAACTTTAACCTGGTCACTCATCTGGAAAATGTAGGTCAGATTCAGCATTTGAAGCAAGTTTGGTAATGTTCATCCCTAGATGCATCATCCATGCAAGTTTGGTCTGGGTAGGACTTATAGTTCCTTGGGAATGGACCTGCTCCAAAAACTTTAACCTGGTCATTCATCTGGAAAATGTAGGTCAGATCTAGAATCCGAAGGAAGTCTGGTAGTGTCCATCCTTAGATGCATCATCAGTGCAAGTTTGGTTCAGGTAGGGCTTAAAGTTACTCGGGAACGGACTTGCTCCTAAAACTTTAACCTGGGACGCCGATGTGGGGGTATAGCATAAGCTCATCTTGACTTCGTCGAGGTGAGCTAAAAATGTTGATGCAGTTCAAAAGCTTACATTGGCATGTTTTAACATATGAAGTAATTGGTTGAAAACATATTATAAATGGTTTCTTTAAAGCTGACTTAAACACAAATTGATAAAAGTGAAATCAAGGTAAAATGAAAAGTCAAGGTCAAAAATGTTGATGCAGTTGAATTGCTAACATCAGTAGGTATCAGCATATGAAGATTGACAATAATTTTGGAAAAGTAAGGTCAAGGGAAAGGTCATGGTCAAAAAATGTTGATGCAGTAGAAAAGCTCTCATCATAATACCGTTTAAGTGGAAATTTTAAGGAGACGCAAATTTGTCCTTAACAAGAGGCCCAAGGGCCTTGAATCGCTCTTCTGATAAATTATACAATCTATCCTAAGACCCAAGATGCATCAACTGACAAAGTTTGATGATTCTTAGCCAGTTAGGACTGAAGATATTTAAATGTAACTATAAAATACTATAAGTAGGTCATGGTGATCTACTTTTTGATAGAAATTTTCTGAGGACACAAGATGCATTAATTGAAAAAGATTGATGATTCTAAGCCAATAAGTACTTTAGATATTCAAAAGTGGGTCACAGTGACCTACTTATTGGTCATCATTCTCCAAAAACCCAAGGTGCATCAACTAACAAAGTTTGTCAATTCTAAGCCAATAAGTACCCTTGAATATTTAAATATAGCCATAAATGTCACAAGTAGGTCACTGTGACCTATTTTTCGATCATCATTCTCCGAAAACCCAAGATGCTTCAATTGACAAAGTTTGATGATTCTTAACCGATAAGTACCCAAGATACCTAAATATAGCTACGAAATGTCAAAAGTAGGTCACTGTGACCTTCATTTTTGGTCGACATTCTCCAAAAACCCAAGATGCATCTACTGACAAAGTTTGATGATTCTAAGCCAATCAGTACCTGAGATATTCAAAAGTAGGTCACCGTGACCTACTTTTTGGTCGACATGCTTCAAAAACCAAAGATGCATCAAATGACAAAGTTAAATAATTCTAAGCCAACAAGTACCCGAGATACTTAAAAATAGCCATAAAATGTCAAAAGGAGGTCACTGTGACCTACTTTTTGTTCAATGATCTCTGCAAACCCAAGACGCATCAACTGACAAAGTTTGATGATTCTAAGTCAATAAGTACCCAAAATTCTTAAATCTAGCCATAAAATGTCACTGTGACCTACTTTTTGGTCGACATTTTCTGAAGATCTAAGATGCATCAACTGACAAAATTTGATGATCATAGGTCTAATAGTATTCAAAAGCCCGTAAAATTTAAAAAGTAGGTCACCGTGACCTACTTTTGTGTTAACATGATGTGAAGTCCTGATATGCATCAACTTATAAGATTTGATGATCCTAGTCTTTATAGTAAGCAAAATATCAACATTTATATTAAGTGTAAATTTTGATCACCTTTGAAGTGACCTTGAGACCACGCCCTTTGCCTCAGGGTCATGCCTTGAACAATTTTTTATCTTCAACATATCCTGACCCTTGTGTGTAAGTTTGGTGAAAATCTGCCTGGTGGTTCTGGAGAAGAAGATTTTTTAGCAACCAGTACTTTTGAATTAATTTTCCTGATTATCTCCCCTTGTTTTAGGGTCCCACCCTTAGTTTTAGTATAAATGGTAGCCCTTGGGCCAAGGATACCCAGTGACAAATTTGATACTGATTGGCCAAGGGGTTCTTGAGTTATGGCCCATATTCTAAAAAGTTAACGCACACCGCATGACGCACACCGCATATAGCATTAGCTCTTTGAGCCTTTGGCTCAGAAGAGCTAAAAATGGGTATTTTATGTTTATATTAAAGCTGAACATGACTCGTAAATAGGCATACACCATTTTCGATAGCATTATCTACCAAACATCAATGGTATACTCGTTGGATTCGTTACACCTGACTGTTTATTGTCACGGGTATCGACGTGGAAAGGCGACCCGTGTTCGGGCTGGTTATCTTGCATTACCTTTGTTTATATTTTATTGACAGTTACGTGTATCTGTGTTTGTTTGTATACTGCACTGACCTGTAAAACTATAATTGTAAATTTATTTGGTATCTTACTTTCCTGCATTAGACGAAGTTTTGCGTTATTATTCTCGCTACTGAGTCCTGTCATAGCACACGTCCGTCTATGTGTCGATTGCTTACACTGAACAGTGAATAATTTCTGCCCTATTTATAGGGGTCTGCAGAGTAGCGAGACTCGGTAACAAAATTGGCGGACACATTTCTTTTACGAATCGTGTTCAGCTTTAAGTAATTATAGCAATTTTAAAATGCTCACTTAAGAAGCTTTTACAAATAAAATGCAAATAATTTTTAGAGATATTCAAATTTAGCAATCTCAACACCTTAACTTTTAATGCCAAAATTACATCCTCAGTAAAAATTCTGCTTATACGGTATATCAGCATATAAAATTGAAAAAAATAACCAGGTGTAGATCCAGGATATTTTTTCAGGAGAGGTCCACTCCAGTAGAAAAAAAAAATCCAACCCAGAAAGGATCACTTCATTATAACAAGAGGCCCATGGGCCACATCACTCACCTGAGCACTGTGGCTAGGAAAAAGTAAAAATTGGTTTATTATTGAATAGTTTAAATCCAAAAGTAGTCCCAAGACCAATCATGGCTTTGCTATTCTTGATAAGATGATTTTTAAAGAATTTTCCTATATATGTCTATGTAAAACTTTGATTGGCCATTGTGGCTCCACCCTACCACCAGGGGTCATAATTTGAACAAACTTGAATCTACACTACCTGAGAATGCTTCCATATAAATATGAACAATTATGGCTTTGTTATTCTTGAGATGAAGACTTTTAAAGAATTTTCCTATATATATTTCTATGTAAAACTTTGGTCAGCCATTGTGGGCCTGCCCTACCCCCGGGGGTCATGATTTGAACAAACTTGAATCTACACTACCTGAGAATGCTTCCATATAAATATGATCAATTATGGCTTAATTTGTTACTCTTGAGATGAAGATTTTTAAAGAATTTTCCTATATATTTCTATGTAAAACTTTGGTTGGCCATTGTAGCCCCGCCCTACCCCCGGGGGTCATGATTTGTACAAACTTGAATCTACACTACCTGAGGATGCTTCCAAATAAATATGATCAATTATGGCTTTGTTATTCTTGAGAAGAAGATTTTTAAAGAATTTTCCTATATATTTCTATGTAAAACTTTGGTCGGCCATTGTGGCCCCGCCCTACCCCCGGGGGTCATGATTTGAACAAACTTGAATCTACACTACCTGAGGATGTTTCCCCATAAGTTTCATTTTTCCTGGCATAGCGGTTCTTGAGAAGAAGATTTTTAAAACATATACCACCAAATTTTCATTAATTCCCTGAATTACCCGGTATCTCCCCTTGAATGAGGGCATGGCCCTTCATTTGAACAAACTTGAATCCCCTTTACCCAAGGATGCTTTGTGGCAAGTTTGGTTGAAATTGGCCCAGCGGTTCTTGAGAAGAAGTTGAAAATGTGAAAAGTTTACAACGACGACAAACGATGACGACAACAATAACAACGATGACAGACAACGGACAAATTGTGATCAGAAAAGCTCACTTGAGCTAAAAAGGGATCTGACCTATAGGACCGGGCTTGGTTTTTTCTTTGCAAAAAGCTTGTCAATTTCCGTTCCAATTAATGACATTAGGCTGAATACACATAACAATTTGTTTTTCTTAAATCTTTATTTCAGTGAGTAGAGGTAGGGGGAAGCCTTTCATTGATTTTCTGAGTTTGTTATCGCCAAATGTAATTGATAATTGTCTTTACTTCTCATTGTGCATAATGGTAATGTCTACTGTCTCTGAAATTCTATTATTTATGTCTAGGTCATTTATCTGTGGATATAACAAAACATGCCATTAATGTGTGCAAATTATATTGGCCTAAATGAAATCCAAGGGAGTACAGTTATTGATATATGTAGCAAAAATCAATGTGATTAAATTCTATGGAATATATACAATTGAAATTCATCGCAGCTCAATGCTGCCAAGAATACCTGTATCGAGTAACACAGAGTGAGTTTTTCTTGTCCTCGGAGAAAGTGTGCTTATACTGAGGTTGGTTCCGCCTGACTGACAAGTGTACATTGGATTGTTAAGATTTGATATCTCTTTAGTGTTTCTAATATCAAGAACGGACATGCATAAAGGATAGATAATTGAAAGAAAATACACAAGTCTATAAAAAAGAACTTAAAATAGTCTTTGAAAAGGTGAAATTTAAAACTTTAAAAGTGTTGTACCAGGTGGATTTGATCCCCCGACTTTAAAAAGAAAGTTTTCACGATGTAAAAATCTGCGCATATATTAATTGTCAGCCAGTCTGACTATAAGAATGAAAGGAATAAATTTGAAGCAGATTATCAAAATCAGGGTTCCTTATTTTTTGTAGGTTTTTTGTGAATTTCAACCATAGGGCAGGGGTGCCCCTAAAAAAATCCTATCTTAAATTATTCCTTACATCCTAACCTATCCAAATATCACAATTTTTTTTAGGGGCAGGCCTGCCCTGAAGGACTTCTAAGCCAAAATTCATGCAAAAATCAACGTTTTAATGGACAAAATGGTGTTTTGGCCAACTTTAGAGGTTTATTGTAAAGTTGTAAATAATAAATTTTAGGTGTGAAATACAAATTTGAAAAATTTAAACATATATATTGTAGAAAAGAACAAATAAAGATTAAAATTTAAATGTCACTTTTTCCAGGAAATTGTTCTCTCCTATAGGTCAATTCTTTTGTCATTGTGTATACATGGACCTTTCTTGAACAGAAAAAAAAAAAACAGACATAAACTTAAATTATTTCAGCTGGGGTTGAGTTGACTTCTTAAATATGCTTATTATCTTCATATCTATCACTTTTCATTCCAACTCAGCACATATTTTTAAAATTATCTTAGAATCGTTAAAAAAAACAAGACAGTTTATATAATAAATTTTTGGAGTGTCTAATGTTTTGTGTGTCATAACAGAGAAGGAAGAGTAAGGTTTCCCGATCCTTCCACATTTGAAAACATCTTCGGCTGACGCAACATTGAAATGATGTAGCGATGCTGCTCCAGGTCGATAGACATTATGCATGTTGATGATTTCACTGTTACTAATCTAATTACCCTATAAATTAGAAAATCTGCACATTTGTTTTATTTGATCTTTATAAAACGTTAGTGAATTTTCATGAATTTACCTCTGTCAATGTTGTGCCCTCACCCCCCCCCCCACCCCGGAACCACTGACCCTGGGGGCACATATTTCAAAATTCTGGAAATTTTATCATAAATTTTATTTCATGATAAATGGTTGATTAATACCAAAAAGCAGATTTAAAAGCATTAATTTATTTTCAGACTATGTAACCCCCAACCCCATCCCAAGGACCCCTGACCCAGGGGCCCCGAGATTAACCATTTTGGAAGAGGCACCTTTCATCATCATTAATATACTCATATACTAAGAACATTGGCATATAATACCCAGGAGCAAAGGAAAAGATTTTCAAAGAATTCATGCATTTTTACTATATAATCATTAGAGCCCTGCCCTAACACCAGAACCCCTGACCCTGGAGCCGTGAAATTCACAAATCTGGAAGAGGCATCCTTTCTCTTTATAACTATGTACATAGTTCACTGGTTAAATACCCAGAAGCAGAGGATAAGATTTTTAAAGAATTAATGTATTTCCAATATACAATCAATAGAGCCCCACCCTAACACCAGAGCCCCCAACCCAGGGGCCAGAGAAATTCTTGCTTATCATAACTATGTACTTGGTTAGTTTGTTTAATACCCAGGAGCAGAGAAAATTTAAAAAGCATTTTATGCATTTTCACTAAATAATTAATAGGGTCCCGCCCTACCACAAGAACCCCTGACCCCGGGGCCATGAAATTCACAATTTTGGAAAAAGCAGTCTTATTCAACATAACTATGTATACTTGTCAAAATTTTTAAGTCCCCACTTTTATTATTTCAAAAAATTAAAACCTTAACATCAATTTACTAGTTGCTTACAAATTATTAATTTGTCTTTAATTTGCAATGCTTACCTGTCAAGGCAAAAAAAATTGTAATTGCATGTGTAATTACTCCACTGTGACCATTTTCATTAAAAAGCATGAAGTTTGAGCGCCATAAGTTTTACAGGTGTATTTTTCATATTTTTTATTTCTGAGTGCTCTCCATCTTTAATTGTTAATGAAAAACAGAAAAAATGCTTCATCAAAATGCGGTGTATGACTACAAAGCAATGTGCAAGTGAAGTTGAAATGGCCCAAGCTGGTCATAGTTATCGAGAGTTTTGTTTCCTTTTACTGTGTATCTTTATTTTACTTAAAACCTTTATAATTATCACCCGAAAGACCTACAAAGCATACCTTTCTTCCTTACAATCATTACAAATCACTAGATTTTTAACAAACACCACAAAACCCATCCTAGAGTTTATCCCGAAAAATCAATGGGACCAGAACCAGCAGTGCCCTCCCCTCAATGTCAAACTGGAGGAGTGGGGAATGCATGTAAGGAGAAGTTATATAACTATTGTTGGCAGGGCACAGACAATTTTGGTAAGCCCCCTTGTCATTTTTGGAAGAGGCAGCCTTATTCAACATAACTATGTTTTATTTAATGCCCAGGAGCAGAGAAAAAGATTTTCAAAGAAATAATGCATTTTCACTGTATAATCTATTTAGCCCCACACTAGCACTAAAACCCCTGACCCCAGGGCCATGAATTTCACAATTTTGGTAGAGGACTCAATGCTGATGACAATCATGCCAACAGTTTGACTGCTTGATGTCCAGGAGTAAAGAAGAAGATTTTTAAAGATTGCATTAATTTTAGCAATAGACCTACTGGATATAGTATATATGTAGGTTGGAAATGTAGGGCTATGCCCATCACCATGATTTTACAGGTCTAATATTAGCCATTAAAACGGTTTACATAAGACACATATAAAAATTTCCACACATAAATATAAAATAAGTACTTTTCCGAAAGATATTACTAGATATTTTACATCAGACAAAAGTTATACGTAAAAATAACTTCAGGTAATATTTCTAGTATATATACATATACCAACAAATGTTTCTCAAGACCATAAAAAGTTTGTTCTTGAGTAACTTTTGTGATGCAGTTCTTTACCAGATTTCCCCTCTTCTTATATCAATTGTGGCCCCTTACCACCCCCCTCCCCCCCCCCCCCCGTCCCGTATTTTTTAATAATTTAGAGGAAGATAAGTTTCAGCTTTCCTGGCCCACTGGCAGAAGGAGATTTTTCCTATATATTTCTATATAAAAATCGGATTCCCTATTGTGGCCCAGCCTTACCCGGGGGGTCATGGTTTTAACAATTTAAAATCTACACTATCCCAGGATGATTTCACTTATGTTTCAGCTATCCTCGCCCACTGGTTCTTGAAAGGAAGATTTTTAAAGATTATTCCTATGTATAAATTTGTTTTGTTTTGTTTTTCTTGTTAAGCTTTTAAATTTTTGGCCAAATGGTTATTGGATTTTTTTTTTCCTTTATATTTCTATGTAAAACTTGGATTTCCTATTGTGGCCCTGCCCTACCCCGGAGGTCATGATTTTTACAATTTAGATTCTTCACTACCCAAGGATGATTCCATATTAATTTCAGCTTTTCTGGCCAAATGAAAATTTTTAAATTTTTCCTATATATATAAAACTACTTCCTATTGAAAATTTAAAATCAAATATGTTCCATATTATTTTCAGTGACTGGTTCTTGAGAAGAAGATTTTTCAAGATTTTTCCTTTATATATTTCTATGTAAAACTTGGATTTCCTATATATGGATGAATTCAACAATTTAATCTAGCCTTTGCTTTACATATTTTATTTAGATATTTTTCATATATTTCTGTGTAAAACTTGGATTTACAGCACACTTTTAAATAGAAAGCATCTAATCTGGATATAAAGGATTTTTTTTTTCCTTTTCTTTGAAAAAATTCATATAAAATTAATAAGAGCTAATATTGGTCTTTCAATGTTGAGAAGAAGTTGAAAATTTTTAAAAAAGATGACACAGAGATGTTTAAAATAACAATTGGTGTGGCATTTTTCCTTAATAACTGATATTACTCTGAATAAAGTTTAGGCAATAATTTACGTTAATTTTGCTTTGTTTTTCTTGTTAAGAAATTTCTGGGTTGGATTTTTTTTAACTAAGGTGAACCCCTCATAAAAGAATGTCCATAAGGTTTTTTGAAAATTCACATACAAAAATAAAAATTTAATATGTGTGACACAATAAAATTAAATACAGTTGGCAGTGAAATGATAAATATGATCAGCCTTTCTTTATATATTTTAAGATATTCATAATTCATTTACAGCAAACTTTTGAATCAAAGCATCTAATATATAAAATTTTTTTTTCTCTCTATAAAATTAATAAGAGCTAATATTGGTCTTTCAATGTTGAGACCATTGTTTAAAAAAGATGACACAGAGATCCAAAAATTACTCTGAATACATGTACTTCAGAAAGAAACAACGATTAAAAGATGTCCATAAGGCAATGACAACAAAATAAATTTAATATACACAATAAAATTAAATACAGTGAGTGAAATGAAAATATGAGCAGATGAAATAATAAAATAGTGGCAGTCTTATAACTTCTCTCTATAGTGAGCAGGTATAAGGGAGATATTCACACAAAAATTTCAATATACATGTACTTTGATATTCACTGCAAATATAAACTACGACAGACAGACAGACAGACATGTAATCTATAGCTACCCTGACTACCTATCATATACATGTGAATGTACATGTGACTAAGAAGGGCAAGGGGGGGGGGGGGGGTGGACATTACCTGTACCTATTATGTACATTTTCCCACAGCTACCACAGCTCTGTCAACATATGTTCAGTCAGCAGTTGTCAAAAAAATATGCATATGTATCATGCAGTGCAGTGCAAAGGTGTTAGTATAAGAATCTGAATTTTAAAACTATATATATCAATTACCAATACAATAAGGACAGGGCACAAATGTTTTGTTTTCAATTTACATGTAAGTCTATATAGAGTAGATAATAATACAAAACAGACAGACGAACATAAAAACAGGCAGACGAACATAAAAACAGACATCCGAATCACTATAGCTATATATACCCTTCAACTTTTAAAGCAGGGGTATAAAATTCTTAACTAGTATATATATACTGGTTAGGTAAACAAGTGCTGTATGGTAGACTCTCTTACCAATACCTGGTGGAATAATTCCGAATGAATCACCACAGAAATCACAATATAAAATCACAGTCCACAATGTTGATCACTAATATTGTACTTAGGCTAAAGTCAGCCAGCACAAAACTCTCACTTTGACAGTTAAAACATATTGTAGCTCTCACAAAAAGGAAGGTAGAGGTTGACCATCATTTATCAGCTAACTGCTTTATCCTGTGTTAAGGCACCATCCATCATAAACAACCAACTAGAGCACCAAATGTAGTAGTAAGTCTTATGTGAAGAATGTAACACACAGATAATTATGGGTCCATTATTCATTTGATATTGCAGTGTTGGTGTGGATGGATTCAGACGTAGTGGTCTCAATAGCCCTATAATAGGAATAAACAATATTTTAAAAGCATAAACTAAACAACTGATGCTCCCACATGGTAGAATAAATGGTAATCTGTTTCTGAGATGCTCCAAAGGTCAAGGTCAAAAGATTAAATTTGTGATATCCAAAAGAAGGTCTTGTTACTTAGAATACACCTGTGAAATATGAAATTGTTCAAAAGTTATGACCAAGGTTAAATTTTTTAAAACTCAGGGTCAAACTCTTAGGCCAAAGTCAAAAGTATATATACCCACTGAAGGTTTAGTCAAATATTAATAAACATTTTAACCTAGCCCCAACTCAAGGCTTGATATTCATTACATCCAGGTCTTGTAAAAGAACCCTGTCCCAATTGAACATTAACTCTTTTTCCCAAAATTTCGCTAAAAAAACACCCAAATTATAGGCAAATTAAATATTTTTGTCCTTTTCATCATACAAAAAACTTGAATTTTAAGAATTTAAGGATTTATTAATATGTGAATAGGGTACAAGCCTTCAAGGTTTTGCTTTTTTTAAACATTAAAACTTTATTCAAGGGAAATGCCATAGACCCATATGCACCCACTCAAAATTTATGGGCAAGGTTAATTTTTTGCATACAAACAGGCAGAGTGAAGGTTTCTTTTTAACAGCAATTGTAACGCCATTTTGTTTATAATATTATGATCCGCCGCTGTAGATTAAGTCACAACAGTACTTTTTTCAATTTATTTAAGGTTTTACTAACTTTACCTTGACTGTGCCTGTCTGTTCCTTCCCAAATCTGTTCATATGCTGGAAGATGTCAGTCATCTTTGACAACTAAAATAGATCATAAAGAAATAAAAACACTGATACCCTGTATGGCAGTTTAAGACTGAGGTTGAAGTTACCCAAATGCATGTCAAAATTTAAGACCAAAAGGTCAAAATTGTTGGTATCAAGAGTAAGGTCTTTTAACAAGGGAAACGCCAAAAGCTGTAGTATTTACAGTTTAATGCCCTGTTCACACGGAGAGTTTAATTCGAATTAAACATAAAGTTACTGCGAATTAGCTTCGCTCAGTGTTCACACAGAGAATTTAATGCGAATTAGTTTAATTCGAATTAGTTTACTGCGCATTAAATTACTTCGCATTAGCTCCGTGTGAACGTTAAGTGAAGCTAATTCGAATTAAATTCTGACGCATGCGTAATGGCAAAATTTAGTCAAATACCACTTGTCGATGGTCAGGTATAGGTACTTGTGCTATTTTTGAGCGAAAAACTAAGGAAAAGTTTGTTAATCATTAAAATGTGTGTACAGACACTGTGACATTATGTCAAATGGATCTGCTTCTGAAGATGATGTGATTTGCAAATGACGTCATAATAGCCGTACTGACGCCGGGCTGCAGAAGTAAAATTTTAATTCGCATCAGTTTACTTCGCATTAGCTGTTGTGTGAATGCAATTTAATTCGCATTAGTTTGATTCGCATTAGTTTACTTTGCATAAATTTTTTGCGAATTAACCTCTCAGTGTGAACAGGGCATAAATGTCATGGCCAAGGTTAAAGTTTTTTACAAAGTGGGCCAAACTTAAAGGTCAAGGTCAAAAGGTCAAATTCTTTTATGTCAGTTGAAAGGTCTAATCACTATAAATACATGTAAAGTATGAAAGCCCAAGCACCAATTGTTCATAAGATATGGCCAGGTTACAGTTCGTTTTTTTTTTTTTTTTTGTTAAAGTGGGTCAAAATCTATGGTCAAGGTCAAGGGGTCAAATATGGTGGTACCCAAACTGCCAAAGAAAGGTCATGTCAAAAGGAATACACCTGTGAAATAAGAAAGCAATATAGCGCCCCATCAAATAAAACATTATGGGTAAAGTTAGTTTTTGTTGACAAAGACAAACAGATAAACAGACAGATGGACGGACAGAACAAAATATATACCACTAAATCTTGATTACAGCGGCATAAAAATTAACAATAAACTTACAAGGTATGCATATTACAAGGACAATAGCTCTTGCTATCTCCTTTCATTTTGAATTAATTTACAAGTTATTTCCCTTGATTGCATAAAAGTATAAATTTAAACATTAATTTTGAAAATTAATATTATTTATATATAATATTACGTAATATATACATTTCGATGTAACTGTTTCACATTACATTTACGTTTGATAAAAACATTATACTTCACATGATTACATGTATCAAATAATCACCTGTTTCACTGGCGGATTTAGAGGGGGACCAGCCCCCCCCCTTCTTTGTGTCCAAAATAAGCATAAGATTTTATAAATTTGTGGCTGTAAGCCCCTACCCCGACCCCAAACTGCCCACCCCCTTGAAGATTTTTTGCTCCGTCACTGTGTTTATGGAGCGAGGCAAACTCAATAAAGCTGCACGAATATGTCTGTTATACTATACATACATACATACATAGGTACCAATAATCTGTCAGGTTTCAGGTTTGTCAGGATGGTTCTAATATCATCTGTTTTTGAAAGTGGGGGGGCAGGTTTTTTTTTACAGGTTTGTCAGGATGGTTTTTTTCAAAACCAACTATCTTTCAATTCAAACTTTTTGGCATAACACTACACTCTGACATACAGTAAGCTTAACATATACACTAATTAGAGCTTTCCTCAAAGAAACCTGTCTTTTTGATGAACAAAGGCAGTTCACCAATAGCGGGAAAAATTCTTAAGTAAGCCTATTGGTTCTTCAAACCACATGACATGTATCACATGTCAGAATTTGGCCAAATAGGTAAAATAGCCATAGGCAATATACTGCGGATTGAAAGAGCAATGATTATTCAATAGCCCAGAAAGAATAGGGCAATACATGAATGTATATTCAATTGCGTTTCAACTCAAATCAACGAAGGATTTAGAAGGGGGCCAAGCCACCACCACCCTCCCATTTTGATGTCTTAAATATACAAAAGATTAAATAAATTAATTTTTTGTGTTACTCAGGTTATTAGTTTAAATTCAAAATATCTTGGAAAATTATCAGTAGGTAAGGTACCTTGCGTATGTCCTTAATTTTAGAAAAAAGATATTATAATAATAATAATAATAATTTTACATACTTCTTTCGAAAAACTTCAATTGATTACCCGGTAATTTAAATGATATTGAAGATAAATTTCATTTTTTATTAATTTGTCCAATTTTTCACGGTTAATCATGAGGTAAAGTTTCTGAAATAATAAAGATTATCTACAGAACTATAAAACAATGTATTTTGGCAAAAAGGTAAAGTCAGGTAAATATCTTGTTCTATTAAAGAGTTTCGATAAGTCAAATAGGGGTCATTTTTTTCATCAAAATTTTTCCATAGCGATTTTTAGGCTATGAAAAACGTATGTTGGTTGCCATGGTAACTATTGACCATAGGAACCATTTAATAATGAGTTTTAGTTTCATACATCAATATAGGAATACGTTCCAAGTTTCATGAAAATCCAAGACATAACGTGCCACACGCCCTATATGACTAAAAATGCTTACAGAGAGTGGCTACTAAGAGACTTCATCAAACATTACTACTCCCGCAGACCAAGTGTCTTCAAACTAACACATCTATTCCGTAGTACAAATACCAAAGATGTAAATCAGTTAGGGAAATATATATATCATGCTAATAAATTACGACTTGAATGTTTAAAACATAGAATGTATGTATCACTAGTTTGTAAGTGTATAACTTGTTACTGTACTATGTTTGTAATTGTTAAATATATATTGTACTATAATTCTTATGGGATGTACGTCCCACGGAATGAAGAACTGAACTGAATCTACCCTAGCTCGATCATCGTGAACGAGAAGACAGGAAGAAGGTCTCTCCAGCTTTCCATTAGGATGTGATCTGCAAGACACCTTTTGTGTCCTCTTTTGTTGCCCGTTTCGTGAAGGTGAAGGGGACATTAAATCTCATTCGTCTGTCATGCGGTCCGTAGGTCTGCCAGTCTCTTCGTCTGCCACAAAAACTTTAACATTGGTCATAATCTATCTTTTGAATGGGAAGAAATAGAACTTTCGTGTTACACATGTGTCTATTACTCGTGACAAGCTCTTTCTGTCTATTACTCGTGACAAGCTCTTTCTGGCTCTAAATTCGCTCTTGACTGACTTGAGTACATCTGGGAGAACAAATAAAGAATTCAGCTGTAAACACTATTTTGTCTTAGATTTCTTTATGTGCACTTGAAGTTTTAACTCTAAATAGGACAAACAATGTTTTAATACATAACTAAGTCAAAAATAAATATTTTATTACCAGCCGCCAGGAGGCGGTTGGTTATTTGATATGAAAGTTTGAAGTCGTCGTGTGTTTCTGCGAAGTTAAAACAATTTAAATAAAAAATATTTAATATTCGTATCATTAATGTTTGAAATGTGTGCAACTTATGACAGTCATATAACATAACATGACAGACATATAACATAACCATACCATGATTAGATTACATTTTTGGTGCTTAGCAATACAAATGACATGTATTCGTAAAGAATAAAATCAAACAATTAAACAATGCATAATTAAGTTTGAAACCAGCCAATGAAATTATCATTCAAAGCTTATTTTTTATTCTTGGAAATCAGAAAACACAAGATACTATTATTTTTAAAAATACTGATAAAATTTTAAAAATAAAATTACCGTATATCGTCTAGATCAAACCTATATAACGTAACATGTATGGATGCACGCAACCCTAACAGACTCGTTTTAAACAGCTGCAGGAAAACAACTACAAAATTGTATTGTACAAATTCTGCCTTTTGAAACATTAATATTCTTAATAGATAAAAACGTATTTGTTTTCATTCACTGAATATGTAAATCTGAATGCACCCGTTTGATTTACGTAACAGACATTACATACACTACAATTGTTTACCCCTTACTTTGACCTTGACGTTTGACCTATTACTGTGAAAGTCCTTCCTTAAGGTCAAGATCTAGTAAACAACTTTAAACTAATTTTTTGGTGCTAGATCCATTATGACGTCATAATCTATGACCTTATTTTTTCCAAACACCCCCAAAAACTTAGGTGATTACTCAAGATTGAATTATATAAATATTGCATGTAGTTGAGTGTAACATTGAAAATTTTCACCCCAAGAAAACCATTGTCAACCGAGGCGCAGCCGAGGTTGACAATGGTTTTCGAGGGGTGAAAATTTTCAATGTTACCCTCAACTACATGCAATATTTATTATATTATACTGAATGTTTTAAACAAATACATACAGTGAACCGTGCGCGCATAAATTCCGCGCAGTCGTTATTTTTTGGAATACCACCCGTCGTCAAGCAATGTTGACTGTTGCTACGCAGGAGGGCGTGGCTTCATTATTCAGCGGGTAGTAGTGTTTTTTATCAAATGTTTCTCGACGAATCAGATTCAAGTAATTTACATGAAAGTATAATATAACATAATATGAAAGGGCGTTCATCATATTTGACACAACATAAATAACGACGTATTCCACACAATGCACAAATACACCGAAAGTGCGGGGGACCACGATTCTTTGAATTTGCTTGTTTCTCTTAGCAAACGATCAAAACTTTTTGTATCATTTTAAATCTTTATGAAACAATTTTACCATATATGTAAAAATAAGAAAAATTAAAACATAGGAAGAATAAAAAGATAACTAATTTATATCCTTTAAAAAATAAGAAAAGTAGAGAAAATTCGAATTAACTAATATACTAATCTACTTATCCTTTAAAAAATAAGAAAAGTAGAGAAAATTCGAATTAACTAATATACTAATCTACTTTTCTTATTTTTTAAAGGATATAAATTAGTTATCGTTATATTCTTCCTATATTTGAATTAGTTACATCTTCATTTTGATGACAATAAATTCTTATCATTCATCAATGTTAACTGACGTTTTTTTTTTTACACCGATGAATTTATTTATGAGCAAATGTGGTAAAATGTTTATTTATTTAGTTTTTTTTAGAATTTTTTTTTTTTTTTGCTTTGAAGCCAGCCTGAAATAAAACTAATTCAACTATATCACCTTTGAGTATCTTGACGTGCTTTCCTTGCATGGACAATTTTAAAATTGTAAAAGATTTTTTTTTAATGCTAAATTTTGTTTGCGTCCGATTTGATGCTTTGCATCAAATTTACTTGTTCTTAATGTCCAGGGAAAAGGTAATTAATGACCTTGGCCTGACCTTGCCACTAATATAAAGCGGTCAAACTTAATCTTACTGATGCCATCACTTAGTGATATTGTTCAGGCTCGTAGCAACGGGGGGGGGGGGCTGCCACCCTCCCCCAACCTTTTTGCCCAATTACTTATACTATAGGATATGTTCATTGAAAGGCTGGTTGGCCCCCAAGTTTTTGTGATATAAGGAAAATGTAATATTGTAGGTCAAATGAATTGATACTGAAGGAATCGGCATTGAAAAAAAAAATTGGCTTCTACTCCCCACCCCCCTCCCCATCCCCACGAAATAGGATTTTCGACTTTGGGCAACTTTACCCTTTTTTTTTTGCTTTTCAACTTTTTCAGGTAAGTAAAAAAAAATTGTCCTTGCTGCCCCCCCCCCCCCCACTTTCAAAAACGATGCTACGTAGCTGTTGTCTTCTTGATTCTGTGAAAATTTCATTAATTTTTAAATACAAGAAATACGAGAAGAATCTTACCTTTTAAAACAGTAAATCATACGCATCATTTTACTATGATGCGCGAAATGTTTTGCAATGGAAACCCCAGTCGGTCGCCTTTAACAAGGTGTTCATTGATTCTACTGACCATTTATTGCCCCCCGCTTTCGTGAAAGCGAGAGAACATTAAATCACATTCGTCTGTCCGTCTGTCAGTCTGTCCGTCCGTCACAAAAACTTTAACCTTGGTTAAATCTTTTGAATGAGGTGATAGGACTTTCATATTACACATGTGATAACACTAAGATTTTTGACCCCATGAACTTGATCTTGAAGTTTTTCCTATTTTTAAAAAATAACTTTTGAATGACAAGAGATGGCTAGGGTTTTTATAAAAGAGATCTGTATTACATGTACCTGTGACAAGACCTTCTTTAATACACCACTTTTTTAACCTTGACCATGAAGTTTGACATACTTTTCAAAAACTTTAACCTTGGTCTTATCTTTAGAATGTGAAGAGAGAGGACTTCTATATTGCACAAGTATATTACATGTAATTGTGTCAAGGCCTTTCTGAATACACTATGATTTTTACGCCGTAACCTTGACCTTCAAGTTTGACATACTTTTAAGAAATAAGATATCAGTTTTAGATTTTCATTGGGGTATACCATGAAGTCGGTCACGTGATCAGATTCTATAACGCCCAAAGTGTGTTATAATAGATTTGATCACGTACCGAATTCATGTCATACCCCAATGAAACTCTTTAAAAAATGATATTTTATTTCTTATATTTATATTTTACGTCTTTATTCAAAATACAAAGAAATATAGGCATTATTTAGACGTTGATTTTGAAATGCAACGTAACGTATCTACGGCGTTATGTGACGTCACAGTCGGAACTTTCCAAATTGCTCGTGCAGTTTGCTTTCCATTCTTCAAGAAAGTCTGATCATGTGACCAACTGCATGTCACTGAAAATTGAATTTCAATTATATTAGAATTGTTATATAGGGAAAGACATCATCAAGTGTAAATATAGTAAAATGCAGAATGCTTAAGCACAATTGGGAGTTATGTCATTGTCAACGTGAAGCCTACCATTAGATTCACCATTTTGAATTGTGAAACAATCCCATCCCACATACTCAACCCTAGCTGCAGAACTGTAGGTTTTCAAAACAAGATGTGTTTGTGAAACACTGATGCCCCCGTACGTATGGCAATATAGCGAAGATTAAACTTTTCTTAATTGCAAATTAAATATGTTGGTACCAAAAGTAAAGTCTTCTCACAAGAAATACAACTGTAATGTGAGTATGTGAAGATTGAGAGCGCTAGCCCTTTCCCATTAAAAGTTATGGTCAGTTTTATTTTTAAAAGTAGGTCAAACTGGGTCAGTTTTGTTTTTAAAAGTAGGTCAATCTCCAGGGTCAAGGTCAAAGATGTTGGAATCCAATAAATTGTCTTTTCACAAGGATTATATTATTGAAGTATGAAAGCCCTAGCCCGTTCAAAAGTTATGGCCAAGGTTAAAGTTTTTTTAAATACTAGTACATAAACCTTCCAAGTTAAAGGTCCAAAGGTCAAAGACGTTGGTATCCAATGAAAGGCCTTGTCACAAAGAATACATATATTAAGTCTGAAAGCCCAAGTCCTTACCGTTCAAAAGTAATGGCCAAAGTAAAAGTTTGGAATTATTGTGTAAAAGTGTGTCAAACTCCAAGGTCAGAAGGTCAAATTTTCTGGTATCCAAAGAAAGGTCTTGTCACAAGGAATACACACATGAAATATGAAGTCATAGCTCTACTTAATCCAAAGTTATGAACGAGGTTAAAGTTTTTTTGCGGACAAACAGACAGACAGATAGACAGACGGACGGACACGACAAAAACTATATATACCCCCGAATCTTCGATTACAGGGCCATAAAAATATATTCACAGACCGGAGAGCTACAGTGCCAGCATTGAAAAAAAATTAAACTTATTGCGCACAAAAAGTTGTGGTCGGTTCTGGATTGATTCTTTCAAATTCAAAAGCTAGATTTCAAAAACTTCTTCACTCCTCTATCAAGTACTCTCGTAGCTGTCATCTGCACGAAGCGCGTTGGACCGATTTTTCGACCTAGCAAACCAAAATGGTAGTATGTACATAGATAAACGTTTTGTTGATCAGAATTTCATACTGAAAGAAGTTAGATCTTTTTTTGATTGACAAGATTTCCGTAGTTTCTTTTTCTCTTTCACTTTAGCGCCCCTCCCCCCTCCCCCCCCTTCAATTTACTTCCGACGCCAATGCACGGTTAGAGGTTTAGTATAATATTTTGAGATGACAGATTTAAAAACGCGGAAAAATAAATCGAGAAACAGCGCATTTTTTGTGCGCAATAGATATACAGGTTTTTTTTTTGTTTTTTTTTTGGGGGGGGGGGGGGGGGGGCTGTAGCTCTCAGTCTATGGATATATATTTCTTCGGAGAGGTACAGTTCTGGTGCTAACTCAACACCCAGTACACCATGCAATGTGCCTTCCTATCTATAATTATTCGATTCAGCAAAAATTTGAAGTGCTCCATGGTTGAGATATCTTCTGTGCTTATAATTATGCTGCAACGCTGGCTCATCAATCTTTTTAAAAAGACAAGCTTCTAGCTAAGACCGCGGAACATTAACTGGCAAAATTGGAAATATACAGCTTACGTCATTTCTATCTGTTACAATCAAAACATTCAGTGATAGACAATGTAATGGGCGGGTACAATTCGACGCGGACGTTTGGAAAACATCGGAAATTCATTTTCAATCCACCTCAGCTACGCTAGAAGGCACATTATTACTGATTGACCCAGAAGACAAATAATTTCAATTTTGGTACAGTTTGAATTTTTTTGTCTAGTGTTTTAAATGAATAAATATTTAAGGGACAAATATTTCATTTCTGTTCGGTAAATACATGTATATCTTAGTGTTGGTGGTGGTAGTGGGGAGGGGGGGGGGGGTTAACGATTTTTAAATAAAGTTGTCCAACAGTTTTCAGTGAAAATAAGTATAAAACTCATGCACTCTTATAATCCTAGAAATAAAATATATAATTGTCATGTTAAGCCATGACATGACTCGACAATTTTTACCCCCCCCCCCCCCACCTAGAATCAAATATCTCCTGAAAAATAATCTTTGTCTTGTATGACCTTTCGCGTTCTTAAAATGATAAGCTTAAACTCATATTAATGTGAACTTCAAACAATATGTATTTGGGAGTTGAAATATAGTTGATTTTTGGATCATACATTCACTCTTTGCTTTGAAAACAGCTCAGGTGGATTGAAAATGAATTTCGATCTGAAATTTCAATCCGATGTTTTCCAAACGTCCGCGTCGAATTGTACCCGCCCATTTCGTTGTCTATCAAGTGCTGAATGTTTTGATTGTAGCCTAACAGATAGAAGTGACGTAAGCTGTATATTTCCAATTTTGCCAGTTAATGTTCCGCGGTCTTAACTATGCGAATGTAATCTGAATATAGTTTTCGGACGTCACCTTTTCATGCTAATACGTCTAATACATGTACTTTATGTATTCCTAGAGGAGAAAGTATGAACTCTGGTGCAACCGTTTCGGAGTTTATTTGCAAAACTTTATCAATGTTTAGAGTATATATACATGTACGTTTGGTCTCCAGTCTACACTAACGTTGAAGTGACGAAAAGGTAAATGCCTTTAATCTGTTGCCCCCCCCCCTCCCCCACTTTTTTCTCCAACCTTACTTATACTATAGGAAATGTTCAGTGAAAGGCTGGTTGGCCCCCGACTATTAATGTAGTATAATAATTGTCCCCCGCTTTCGCGAAAGCGAGGGGACATTAAATCTCATTCGTCTGTCTGTCTGTCCGTCTGTCCGTCAGTCTGTCAGTCGGTCAGTCTGTCAGTCTGTCCGGCACAAAAACTTTAACCTTGCCCATAACTTTTGATTTAGTGGAGCTATGACTTTCATGTTTCACATGTGTATTCCTTGTGATAAGACCTTTCTTTGGGTACCACCAAATTTGACCTTTTGACCTTGACCTTAGAGTTTGACCCACTTTTACACAAAAATTTCAAACTTTTACTTTGGCCATAACTTTTGAATAGTAGGTACTAGGACTTTCATATTTCACACATGTATTGTTTGTGGCAAGACCTTTCATTGGATAACAACAACCTTGACCTTTTGACCTTGGAGACTTACGTACTTATGATAAAATTAAACCTTGACCATAACTTTTGAACGGTCAAGACTAAGGCTTTCATACTTCACATATGTAATCCTTGTGAGAAGACCTTTGATTGGATACCAACAACTTTTACCCTTTGACCTTGACATTGGAGTGTAAACTACTTTTTAAAAACTTTAACCTTGGTCACAACTTTTAAACAGTAGATACTAGGACTTTTATACATGTATTTCACATATGTATTGTTTGTGGCAAGACATTTCATTGGAAACCAACAACTTTGACCTTTTGACCTTGACCTTGGAGATTTACGTACTTATGAAAAACCATTACCTTGACCATAACTGTTGAACGGTGAGGGCTAAGGCTTTCTTACTTTACATACGTAATCATTTTGAGAAGACCTTTGATTGGATACCAACACGTTTTACCCTTTGACCTTGACATTGGAGTTTAAACTACTTTTTTTTTTAAAACTATAACTTTGGTCACAACTTTTGAACGGTAGATATTAGGACTTTTATATTTCACGTATGTATTCTTTGTGGCAAGTCCTTTCAATGGATATCAACAACTTTGACCTTTTGACCTTAACCTTAAAGATTTACGTACTTATGAAAAAACTTTAACCTTGAACATAACTTTTCAACATTAAGGGCTAGGGCTTTCATACTTCACATATGTAATACTTGTGAGAAAACCTTTCATTGGATATCAACAACTCTGACTAGGGATGTGCGATTTTATCGGTATACCGGTATATCGCGATTTTTTGTTGCGTGATACGTATCGTGATACGGATACCTAAATACCGGTTTTTAGGTACATATTATAAAGTCCAGAAATTATTCGTTTATTTGTTCAATCTTTTAAATCACAATTACAGAAAGTATAAAAATTGTGTAAAAAGTGAAAAGAACGAGATCTTGCCGTCCAAACATAATTGATTTTATATACATAAAAATTTCAAGAACGTAAAATTTTGTTTTTATAGCATATTTTTTACAAAAATAATGACTTCTCATACAAAATCAATGTAAAAACTGCTTTTAAAAATATCATAATATTATCATGATATTGTGGGAAAAAATCGTGATTTATCGCGATACGAAATTTTTGGCGATACCCATCTCTAACTCTGACCCTTTGATCTTGACCTTGGAGTTGACCTACTTTTAATTTTTTTTTTTTACTTTTCCATAACTTTTTAACGATTAGGATTAGGGTTTTCATCCTTCAAAAAAAAATCAACTTCAATGTTACTTTCTAAATAAATGGCGTATGATAAGATGTTCATATTACACACAATATTTCATAAAAATTAACATCTCACCCACAAAGACACCGAAAGCGGGGGACCACAATTCTTTGAATTTGCTTGTTGATACTGAAAGTGGTTGGCATTGAAAAAAGTTCGCCTTTACACCCCCCACCACCCTCCACCCATGATATAGGATTTACGACTTTGGGGCAAGTTTTCTTTTTACCTTTTTTTTTTTTTTGCTTGTCAACTTTTTTCAGGTAAGTAAAAAAAAAATTCTCTGGCTGCCCCCCCCCCCACTTTCAAAAACGATGTTACGTGGTTGTGTTTACAAATAGCCAAACTTCTTTACTTATTAGTCAGCCCCCGGGCTGACTAGTTACGTTAGGATGAAACTGCAAGTGCGCTTGCGTTAATCGGAATTCTGGGAAAAAGATTTGCACAATTTTTTCCAACCAGAGGGCGTGCTTCTACACGCACACACGACCTCGATCTATTTATAGACTGCATTGTTCTTCGTCGTTCTCGACGAAAATTTATGACATAGACTATTCAGCTTCTAGATGGGATATTTGTCAGTTTTTAAATGAAACTATGAAAATATTTCTTTGCTTCTAATAGATGATAAGTACCTTTATTCCCTCAATCGCCATTGCAAGCCGAAGATTTAAATTGTGTATTCCTCTGGATGCCTGAAGCAAGACTCCCTTGATCAGTATTCAATACCTTGCATAAGACATGTACGGGTCGGAATTCACACAACAATCCACTTGCCACAAAGGTCCCAAAATAGTGAAGATAAAAAGATCAATTTCTCTTCACTCTAATGATGGAAGTTATGAAAACATCAGCTAGAAGACCACTAGTACTGTAAGACAGAAAATTCTTATAATTTACATGATGATAGACGTGTAAGTGCCGCTTGTGCACGTGAACCGCGCCCACATGTGAAACCACAGTGGAAATGCGATAGCTGAGAGAACTGTGCTGATTTATAGACTGGGTCAACCCCCACCCCCCCACCCCCCCAATGAAAGGAGAGAGGGGGAATGGATTCCAGTTTTTTAATCTATAGTTTTGCTATGATGGTAGACATCATCAAAGACATTTTGTGTACATGTATACGTACCGCATGTATAAACATATTTTGAATTTCCATTTAGAATTGTTTTCTGTGGCGTTCATTACTTTTTTGGAAGCAATTCTTTTCTTTCCTAATAACACTAAAATGGATGCTCAAACTTAGAAATTAAATTAAATATAGATGCAGTATGCCCCCCCCCCCCGTCATGCATTGCCTCGAAATGCACACAAATGAAAACTGTTATTTAATAATATTTAAAAACGATCTAACACAAAGTCTACCTTACTTTTATTCATCTTAATCTGCATATCATTTTTATAGAATTTAACGTGATCTTAGTTGCCATCGTGGCTTTTGTTCATTTACCGGTATAAGATGAACTTTCTCTGATGTCTGCGCCGAAGAGAATTTATTGGAGATCATTGTAATGGTCACGATGCAGAATTAAAAAAATTATTCTATGCTTTATTATTTATTATGTATGTGGCATTATGTTACAAATAAGAAAACGATTACACTAATTTAACTTTTCTTACAATGGCATTTATTACATTTAAGGAACACAGCACGATGAATAGATCAAATCATAAACCATTACAAAACAAGAAAGAAACTCTGTATTCCAGTGGCTGACACTCAGCTTTTTTAAAAAAGCTAACCTTGTACTAAATATAGTGTCATGACTTTTTGTTTACAAGTGTACGAGTTGGTTTATGCACGATTTGATTGTGTAATCTATGAATACAGATTTCTACTTCCGGCTGTCGATACCTTAACTTGCTTAAGTTGCTAGAGGGGCTTAATAAAGTTTAGCAAGAATGACATCGGTAAGGAAAGACTAGGTCGATATTTAGAATAACAACTTAGTTAAAGTGCGTCCTTTATGAAAATTTCTACTTTTTATAAATGGAAAGATGGAAAGTATTTAAAATGATTTCCTACTTTCGGTTTCGTTCATTGGTTCGAGTCACGGGCAGTGGACGCCAGTGGAGGTTAATGTAAATACATGGTATGTGCATGTATAAAATTTTATACATGCACATACTATATATTTACATTAACTTCCAGTGCCCGTGGTTCGAGTCAGCTCTTTGTCATTAAATTATTTAGATACTAAATAGTAATGGGCTTAGCATTGTCAAACTGTGTCAGTTGATGCATCCTTGATCCTACTCCGAAATATCTGACGTTTTCCGGGCTTTTTGACGATTTTGATAATATGCAGACGGTGCGACCGTCGGGGCGAGCGCAGACGCTTATTCCTTTTTAATTTAGATTGGGTTTGTCAAACAGCACGTTAGATTTGGTGCATCTAGACTCTGACGTCACATGACGTCGTCTGTAAGTTGACTAAGCATGAGCAGTGCTGACTTTAATAGACCGTTTCACTGTAACTGCGGTACTGCTCTTATGCAGGGCAAAATGATATAGTTTGGTGAAATATGACGTAAAAGTAATTGTTAAAGATACGTCATTTAATTATCTCTCACCAAAAACTTCGCCAAAAGTTATTATTTTGCCCTGCAAAACAGTAGTACCGCAGTTACCGTGAAGGGGCTAATTAATGAAGAACATTTTATTTATTATTTATCTGCAACATAGCCATTAAATCAATTAAGTTGAGTTTTTATTTTTTTTGCTGAACTTTTTTCATTATTGATTCTCGCAAGAATTTCGCTGTACAAAGCAATGCATTGTGGTTCAAATTAAGTTACTGCTGAAAAAATTCTATAGAATGAGCAGTAATCCAAATTTTCTCTTCACCCAGGTGTTGTTATTAGAGCTCAAAGTTACGATCATATTTTTGCAACACTCGCTGCAATCGCTATAATAATATGCCAGAAAAAAATGTCAGAATCGAAAACTGCATGGAAATCTCACTGTCTCCAACCTATGTTAATTTTCGACACTTGCAAATCAAAAATATGCTGAACTCACAATTTTATAATAGCCCAAAGCATCTAGAACTCACCATGCACCAATATTGATAAAAGGAAACTTGATACAGGACTTGCAAGCTTTTAAAATGCACAAAATGAAAACAAATCTCAACAGATAAATATAGTGAATTCACAATATGCATGTTTTCCTTCAAGTATTACTACCAAATATGTTAGGGAAGCAAACATTACAAAACATACTTTCAATAACTAAGGATTTATAATGAATTGAATTTTCTGTACAAATGCTAAAAGAAAATAAAGTCGGTTCAATTTATCAAATTTTGAGATCTTTGAAAGTTCATTATAAAAGATGTTCTTTCATCATATTTAACCTCAACGGGACTCAAAATCAGTTCGCTATATCCGTAAATTTGTTATATTTGAGTTCGTTATAACTGTAAAATTTTACAAAGATTTGTTAAAAATTTTGCTGAGGATTCAGAAAAACTTCACTATATTACCGTGAATTTGCTATATCCGTGTTCGTACTAAACGAGTTTTACTGTAAATATTTCATTGATAATTTAATGAATGAAATTCAGATAAAGCCAGGAACTCGAGTGGTAAGAGGTCCAGATTGGGCATCCAAAAAACAGGATAATGGAGAGGGGTTCCTGGGTACAATAATATTTGTTCCCAAAGTGGGGTCTAGTGACAATCAAGTGACAGTGATTTGGGACTCCGGGCGAGAGTTGCGATACAGAGCTGGGCATGATGGGAAGTACGACCTGCGTGCTTATGATACTGCTCCAGCTGGTAGGTTAACCTCTTTTCAGGTCAAATATAACTGAGTGTGTATTGTTCTCACGTCTTTTTTGACAATGCAATTTTTATTGTTAAAAACACTTTAAAGATAATTTTTATTTAAAAAAGCTTATTATTTTTACCAGAAAGTTATATTTAAATATTTACATTTGCAAATGTTATCCTTTATATAACACTACTGAAAGCAAGTATCTACACATGTATAAGTGTATAAATACTGGTACGGGGTCAAGAGGTCATAAATGTGCATATGGATAAACGTTCTAAGTAATTTCTCAGTGACGTCATAAAGGGTCGACGCGTGTTCAGTGGATTACATACATGCCGTTGGGTTTGAAAAATAATGCATTTCACACGTTAAAAGTAACAATCATCAGGCAAATATAAAGTATGAATAAGTCACAAAATGTAAATATAAGTAATAAAGTATCATTTTAAAACATCTATCAGGCTATAAGTACGGGTTTGTACGAGATTAAATTCATCATAAAGCCCTTCATGATTTATGGAATTTAATCTTGTGACCAATCTGTATTTATATCCCGATAGATGTTTTAAAATGATACCTTATTTCTTAAATATTTATTTTTAATTAAGTTTGTATATCCAACAATTGTTAGTTTCCTTTCATTAGGAATTGTACATGACAAGGTTACATGTCAGGGTTGTAAGGACACACCGCTGAAAGGTATACGATGGAAATGTACCAACTGTGATGAAGTAAACCTATGTAACCTGTGTTATATGGGTGACAGGCATGATACAGGCCATGGGTTTGTTCGACTTGAAACAGAATCATCTAGAGGGTAAATACCAACATTTCATTTTTTCAAAATTTTAAGCTGATCAATAATTTGTACAAAAGAAAAAAGTTTGAGGCACATTTCTGATCTAAATTTGTGCATTGTCAGTCATCTTCATTGTTACAAAATTGATAATTTTTTTATGCCACTGTAATCAAAGATTCAGGGGTGTATAGTTTTTGTCTGTCTGTCTGTTTGTCCACAAAAACTTGAACCTTGCTCATAACTTTTGATTTTATAATAGTGGAGCTATGACTTTCATATTTCACATGTATATTCCTTGTGACAAGACTTTTCTTTGGGCTTCACCAAATTTGACCTTTTGACTTTGACCTTGGAGTTTGACTCACTTTTTCTAAAAAAAAATTCCAAACTTTAACCATAATATTTAAATGGTACTGTAGATCATTTAATTTTCGCGACACCTTATTTTCGCGAGATAGTCATTGACTCTTGATTAGCGAGACAAAGACCTTGGAGATTCATGCACTTTAAAAAACTTTAATCTTGGATATAACTTTTAAAGGTGCATGGACATAGATTTGAAGTTAATATTTCCTATTTAATATCACGACTTATATATTTCTATGCCATTTCACACAAAAATAAATTAATAATTTTATTTCCACCAAAAGTTATTGAAACTTTAAATTTTTGGATGGGTTTGAGTGACACATCCGTGCACTCTCACAAATTTTACTTTATTCTCAATCCTAGGAAAAAGTGCCAATTTTGGTGTGTATTAATTAGGGATGTCAACGAGTACCCGGTTAACCGGGTACTCGATCGAACGTCCTAGTATCGAATACTAAAATCGCTACTCGGTTACTCGGATGTATATTTTTAAATATTTCTAAGCTTATTTATTAATGCATTAATGCGTCGCTTTTAAAACGTAAAATGTTCATTGCGCTTGTACATACAGTAAGTAGGGTTTCCTACGCCTCTAAATGACCGTTATCATGGTTATCGCCTGTGGCAGTGTTTATACAGTAATTATCGTGACCAAACACCTGATGTACCTACCTGGCTTTTCTCACCTTCGACTGTCTTCTACCCTTATGTTTAGTTTGCTTTAATTGTTTGTTTTCATTGAACATCGTTTAAAGTCCATTATATATAAATAAATTTAATGATTTTGTCATTTCTCCAAGAAGCCCTAAATTCTCGGGGAAAGAGACAGACGACATTGCATGTGCGATTGTTGATATGGATGCGTTTGATTACCTGCCAATTAATGCAAATGCTTGAAGGCAAATGCTTTAAAAATATTATGTCCATCGTTGCTCCACCACAACATACCGTATCGTAATTCTATGAAATCTAGGATCAAAAAGTGTACGAAGATCGTATAAATCCGCTTTAATCCGCATTGTTATAGGATAACTTGATCAAGTTTATACCGTACATGTAGCTCTGACAACTTATCACTTGGACGTCAAACGCACCAATTTGTAAAGAGTTACACTACAATTACGGAACAGATTATTTTTAAAACAAAAACATTGTGAACCATTTATGATTTTATTTCTCGTATTTATCTGATAAATAATTTGAACTTTAAAACAAAAATGTTAGATTAAATTTCGTCGGGTACAAAGTGGTCATAATTGTTACAACGCATTTGCAGGTAACCTCCCATCGGTTTTATTTTTACAAGAGTTTACAATGTTTTACAGTTATCAATTAACTTGTTCATATCTATTTACACTTTTACCGAGTACCCGGGTACTCGATCGGAAAAACGTCCGAGTAACCGAGTATTAAAAATTGACCGATTTGACATCTCTAGTATTAATGAAAAATATTAAGATTTTAATCCAGAAAAATAATCATATTCAGAGTAGAAATGTTAGAAAGCAAAACTCCTTCACAAGTATCGTCATTATGAGCTGAGTGTTGTGTACAGAGTTTAGCAAATTGATCACAACGGTGAAACAGTTTTTGTAAACAGTGCACGAGTTCTGTTATTGTTGATGTTTACGATTCACCGGGTGTGTTCAATTGTTAAAGTCTGCTCACCACAACTGCACGGAATGACAATATACTGTGTGTGTGTTTTGCTTTCGACCATTTCTACTCTGAATTTTCTGGATTAAAGTTTTAATGCTTTTCATTTATACGCAACAAGATTGCCACTTTTCCTAAGTATTAAGAATAGAATTAACATTTTTGAAAGTGCAAGGATGTGTCAACCAAACCCGTCTAAAAATTTGAAGTTTCAATATTTTTTAGATGAAATAAAATTTATAATTTATTTTTGTGTGAAATGCTATTGAAATATATGTCATAATATTATTCAGAAAATATTAACTTCAAATCTGTGTCCATGCACCTTTAAACGGTAAGGGCTAGGGCTTTCATACTTCACATTTGTAATCCTTATGAGAAGATCTTTTATTGATTACCAACATCTTTGACCTGTTGACCTTGGAGCTTTTCTTACTTTTAAAAACAAACTTGACCATGACTTTTGAAGGGTTATAGCTAGGGCTTTCATTATACCCCTGCTCCGAAGGAGAGGGGGGTATACTGTTTTACCCTTGTGTGTCTGTCTGTCTGTCGGTCCAGCTGTCTGTGTAGCTGTGTGTCCGTATGTCCGTCCGTAACAAATTTTCGTCGCAGTTTTCTCAGCAACTACTCATCACAGATGCTTGAAATTTTAACACAATCTTCTCTGAGGCATGCTATACCGTGGAATACATTTTTATTTAAATCCAATGTCAACTTCCTGTTTGTTTGTACGTCTATCCATTTTGTACGTAAAAAATTTTCGTCTCAGTTTTCTCAGCAACTACTCATCGCAGGTGCTTGAAATTTTAACACAATCTTCTCCAAGGCATGCCATACGTTGGGATGTATTTTTGTTGAAATCTGAGGTCAACTTCTTGTTTGTCTGTGCGTCTGTCCCTTTCATCCATAACAAATTTTTGTCTCAGTTTTCTCAGCAAGTACTCATCACAGATGCTTGAAATTTTAACACAATCTTCTCTGAGGCATGCCATACGTTGGGATACATTCCAATGCCAACTTACTCTTTGTCTGTATGTCTTTCCATTTCATACATAACAAATTTTCGTTGCAGTTTTCTCAACAACCACTCATCACAGATGCTTGAAATTTTAACACAATCTTTTCTGAAGCATGCCATATGGTGGGATTCATTTTTGTTCATATCTGATGTTAACATCCTGTTTGTCTGTGTGTCTGTCCCTTTCATACAGAACAAATTTTCGTCGCAGTTTTCTCAACAACTACTTATTGTAGATGCTTGTTTTTTCAGGAACTACTTATCGCAGATGCTTGAAATTTTAACACAATCTTCTCTGAGGCATGCCATACGTTTGGATTCATTTTTGTTCAAACCCGATGTCAACTTCCTGTTTGTCTGTCCGTTTCATGCATAACAAATTTTCGTTGCAGTTTTCTCATTTTTCTCATTAACTATTCATAGCAGATGCTTAATTTTAGTACACTCTTTGTCAAGGCAAGTCATATGGTGGGATTAATTTTGAAATGAATCTGATGTCAACTTCATATTTTTCTGTGCATCTGCCTGTAATTGAACTTGTGTAAATTAACATGATAGTTGTTTATTTACATCAGAGCGGGGGTATTACTAGTGAGCATTGGCTCACAGATTTCTTGTTCGTCCCATATTTAATCCTTGTTACAAGACCTTTCATTCGATACCAAGAAGTACCAAGGAGTTTGACCTACTTTAACCCATAGCCCTAACCATTCAAAAGTTATGGCCAACATAACTTTTGAATGGTTAGGGCTATGGATTTCATACTTCACATATATAATCCTTGTGGCAAGAACTTTCTTTAGAAACTAACAACTTTGACCCTTTGACCCTACCTTTCAAATCTTATCCTTGTCCATAATGTTTGAACAGGTGGTCCTAGTGCTTTCATGTTTCACAATTGTACCTCTTACTTTGGAAACCAACATATTTAATTTTTTACATTTTCAGTTTCTTCATCAGAATGAGATCCAATGGACTAATTTCATTCAAATTTGCACAAAGCATCCATGGATGTCTTTGATCATATGTTGAAAATAATATCTTCTCATGAACCACTGATACAAAAAAGATGAAACTTGTGTAAAACTTTTCTGAACAAGGAAATTTTGCACCTGTTTTATATTTGCCCCTTTTGTCTTCATTGCAAGTGGTTAAATTAAAATTAGGTTAGCATCATTTCTTTTAGCCATGCAACTTTGGACAAATCAAAAATGCTAGGGAAAATAGTATGTAAGTATGATAGGGGTAAAATGAAACACTATGCAAATAACCCTGTATACAGTAGTTTAAACTCTAGTTTGTTTAAAACAATGCCCCCAGTGGTAGGGTTGGTCACAAATTGGGATCAAAGATTTTATTTCATGAGAAAATAATGTGAAAATGTGTTCAAAATTCCTGAAGAAAAGCAAGGTTCATGATAAGTGATAATTAATTGCAAGCATCCTCAGATACTGTGTTTATTTAAATCATGGTCTCCCAAAGAAAGGGTTGGTCATTATAGGAGATCAAATGTTTATATACTGGATATATTTATGTCCACTGAATATTTATGAATTGAAAACATTGCTGTTAATCAGCCAGTAAATGCCACTAAGCAAGCCACTGTGATAGATTACTTGAGCAACTTGGCTTCGCCTTGGTCAATATTGATATTTTTCTGGTGAATAACAAACCATATTCAACACCAAAAGAGTCCATAATTGTATATTACTTTTTCCACAGATCTAATGTGCCCCCGAGGAATCAAAGTAAATCCATAGAAGTCAAGGGTCTGTTTCCTAAGGCAGAGGTAATCAGGGGACCCCACTGGAAATGGAAAAATGATGATGGTAACCTCCTTATTGTATCTAGATACTACTCAAATATATTTTATGCTACCGAATTAGATTTTGCTTTATATCTTAGCATAAATGCACAAGTTAGTGTAGGCGGTTTTAATTTACCGGTACAACAAAATTTTGAAAGATTTTGTTTTAAATTGTTTTGATTGAAGTGAAGCAGGTGGTTGAAAAGCCAATGCAGGAGCTAAACAGTCCCTCCGTAAATACATGTACTAAAATTTCTGCAAGCCTAGGTCTTAATGAGTAATATAGTTTTTATACGCCCGTCTTAAGACAGGACGTATTATGTTATAGGCTTCGTGTCCGTCCGTCTGTCCGTCTGTCTGTTAGCTTTTTCGTTTCCGGCTCATAACTTTAATACTACTAGGCCTAGGATTATCAAACTTTGTCATCTGATGCATCTTGGGTAGAAGGTGTGTGGCACACAAAAAGTAGGTCGCTCTGACCTTTGATTAAGAAGTTATAGCCAAATATTGAAAAATTCTTTCCGGCCCATAACAGGAAAACCATAAGACTTACAATCATCAAACTTCGCCAGTTTATGCATCTTAGGTAGAAGGTGTGTCGCGACCTATTTCAAGGTCACTGTGACCTTTAATTTAAGTGAAATTTTAAAAAAAAATGTGTCTTTTTACTATTCATTTACACATCCCAAATAATGTAAGAGTATTGCACTGTCCTTATTAAAAAAGTGTTAAATCAAGAAAATACTTATTTTTTTAAAGCATATACTTGACAGCAATCTATAACAAATATAATGTATGTCAGAGAAATCCTACCTCTCCCATGAGTGTAATTATCAAGCACTGGTCAAGAAGAATTTTGATAACAGAAAATTGCATGTCAAATTAGAGAGAAATTAATGGATTTTGAGTGCGAGGAGCTAACTGACAGAGCATTGGTGTTATCTATATCCCTTGAGTATTGGGCAAATGGGTAAGCCTGTTTGATTAAAAATAGACTATAGCTCTTGTTGACTAGCTTAAGTTTTAAAATGAATTTGATGAAAAGTAATTAAATTAACTAATTTGATATTGCATTATAGACTAATCTGATATTATGCAATATTATTAATTTAAAAACTAGTTTTATGGGGTGGGGTGGAATCAGCATGTCCATATGAATTACATATTAAAACCTGTTGGAAATTAAATCTCAACCCCCCAAAAAAATCTTTGAGTATTTTATATGTTTTTAAAAAAAATTTATAGTAGATAGTGCAGACCCATTCATCTCTTGGTAGTAATGAGTAGACAAGCATCCAGTTAAAGATTAATTAATGAGTTCAATGTAGGAAGGCTAGCTGTCTCAGTCGCTCTGATTAAGCACCCTTTGGGGATTAGACAGAAGAACTGCTGGTCAGTTTATAACATATGTCATTTGATGGCCAGCCTTTTCTTTTCAAAATTAATTTGGTATAGATTAAGTTGTTAAGACTAATTTGATGACGGGCATTTGACAAGGTCTAACACAACCAGCACAGAAATCTATCAGTGATGTAATAATTTATTATAATTGATGCCTACATCACAGGGGATGGATAAATATTTTAAGGAATGGAAAAATCATCGAAATCTTAGAATCAAGGTTGTGGTGATTTTCTTGCACCTAAACTGTTCAAGAAAATTGTAATTTTTTTGACGGGCGTATCATGCTGTGGCGCGGCACTTTATTCATCTTATAAAAGAATAAATTTCAGTCTTGTGCAAAATGCCTGAATCAGGAGTGGAGATTGAGGAATTATATTGCATCATCCTTCTAAACCCTAAACAAAATACAGTTTTGATGAATGCAGATCAACTTAAAATTTATAATTGAAAGAGAAAGCTCCCAGGGGTAATGAAATTTTTAGGTCACCTGAGTCACTCAGGTGACCTATTGCTATCCGTTTTCGTCCGTCGTTTGTCGTGTGTTAACATTTGAACATTTTCAGCTTCTTCTCTGAAACCACTGAACCAATTTCAACCAAATTTGGTATACAGCGTCTATGGGTGAAGAGGAACAAAATTAGAATTTTATGGTCCCCGCCCCCCTGGGGCCTGAGGGGTGGGGCCAAAACCACTAAAATAAATGAAATCTTTAAGAATCTTCTTCTTTATTCCTGGACATCAAGCAGTCGAACTGTTGGCATGATTGTAATGAACACTGAGTCCTCTACCTAAATTGTGAAATTCATGGCCCCAGGGTCAGGGGTTCTAGTGCTAGGGCGGGGCTATATAGGTAATATAGTCAAAATGCATGATTTCTTTGAAAATCTTCTTCTCTGCTCCTGGGTATTAAGTAAACTAACTAAATACATAGTTATGATGAGCAAGAGTGCCTCTTCCAAAATTGTGAATTTTATGGCCCCAGGGTCAGGGGTTCTAGTGCTAGGGCGGGGCTATATAGGTAATATAGTCAAAATGCATGATTTCTTTGAAAATCTTCTTCTCTGCTCCTGGGTATTAAGTAAACTAACTAAATACATAGTTATGATGAGCAAGAGTGCCTCTTCCAAAATTGTGAATTTTATGGCCCCAGGTTCAGGGGTTCTGGTGTTAGGGCAGGGCTATATAAATTATATAGTGAAAATGCATTAATTTTTTGAAAATCTTCTTCTCTGCTCCTGGGAATTAAATAAACTAACCAAACACATATTTATGATGAGCAAGAGTGCCTCTTCCAAAATTGTGAATTTTATGACCCCAGGGTCAGGGGTTCTGGTGTTAGGGCGGGGCTCTATTGGTTATATAGTGAAAATGCATTTATTCTTTGAAAATCTTCTTCTCTACTTCTGGGTATTAAATAAACTAACTACTGTAAACGTGGTTATATTGACGAGTTGAAAAATTGACGATTTCTTGTTTACGAAAATTGACGAGTGTTAATTTTGACGAAATATTTAATCAGGAGTTTTGTATCTTTGAATTCACGGGGATACAAAGGCAGCGTCGGTATCACTAAAATTTAATTTTTGTACAGACTACTAGTATCTACAGTGTGTAAGATTTGATTAAATAAATTGACCTCTTGTAATTTGTTTTCATTATAAGCGGTCAATTGCCTGAGGTGACAAACTAGGTCAAACACGGCGTGATAACTATGCTAAGTTACGCGTGCAGTATTTGATACACTAGTTTAGATTCAATGTTTTTTTTAAAGAAATTAACAGTAACTTTGATCTAGATTTAATAGGGGAAAGCCGAGAAAATTAAGCGTAATGTTGTACAATAGTCTTTGTATGTTGTGACTCTATGTATATGATGTGAAGTTTGACGAGTGTAAATTTTGACGAGAAAAGAAAAATCGTCAAAATAGTCAAAATTAGCACATCGTCAAAATTTCCACGTTTACAGTAAGTACATAGTTATGATGAGCAAGAGTGCCTCTTCCAAAATTCTGAATTTTGTGGCCCCAGGGTCAGGGGTTCTGGTGTGAGGGTGGGGCACCGTAAATCTGGAAATTTTTACGTTGATTTATTTTTGCGAATTTGGGTCAAAGAGCTTTTGATTAAATTTTACGCTTCAAAATTTTGCAAATTGTCACTGGCGCTAAAAATGAAAATCACTTAAGATATTCATATCAGTTTATGTTTCAATTTAGTATGCACAGTTAGAATACCACCAATACACTGATATATTCGCAACATGGCAAGAAATTGCAGAATTGCTCCGAAACAATTTTGAAGATAAAAATACAAAAGGATTTGCATTAAATTACTTCTAAATTAATTATAACAAACCTTTTAGAGGTTGTGTATGCCTTCTAACCTAAAATATAATCCAAATAAAGACAAAAATATAACTAATTTTCTCAACGTTTGTTTTTTTCTCACCTAAAACTTACATGCTGTGTTTACATTTGGAACTCTCTAGTAAATGCACTGAGTTCAAGTTTTCGCTCGTGTTGATACATGGTTAGATAAAATAACTGGTCTCTCTTTCTTGGCAAAATAATTAAAAAGGGACATACCATCGGACAATATTGCATATAATGAGGGCAATTTACACACACGGGTAATTAGCTTGTAGTTACAGTAGTATAAACACTCAGGTTTCTTTTTAAAATTGACCAGTGCTTACAGATGCCTACCGTAAATCTGGAAATTTTTACGTCGATTTTATTTTGCGAATTCGGTTCAAAATGGTGTTGATAAATTTTTACGTTTCAAAATTTTGCGAATTACCACTGCTTTGTTTACATTTTCTTATTGGTAATTTATTTTTAAGAAAAATATTTTTACGAATGCAATGAACACGCAAATTTGCTAAAAATCTATCTACAGCAAAAATTTCCAGATTTACGGTATTCACTGAGTTAAAAATAGACACCAGCTTTCAGAAAAAAAAATTCTTTACGTTGATTTTTTATTTTAAGAAAAAAATTTCTGCGAATGCAATGCACGCGCAAATTTGCTAAAAATTTATCTACAGTAAAAATTTCCAGATTTACAGTAGAGAAAATACATTAATTCTTTGAAAATCTTCTCCACTGCTCCTGGGTATTAAATAAACTATGTAAGTACATAGTTATGTTGAGCAAGAGTTCCTCTTCCAAAATTGTGAATTTTATGGCCCAAGGGTCAGGGTTTCTGGTGTTAGGGTGGGGCTCTATTGATCATATAGTAAAAATGCATTAATTCTTTGAAAATCTTCTTCTCTGCTTCTGGGTATTAAATAAACTATGTAAGTACATAGTTATGATGAGCAAGAGTGCCTCTTCCAAAATTGTGAATTTTATGGCCCCAGGGTCAGGGGTTCTGGTGTTAAGGCAGTTGTTACACAATACTCAGGGGACCTATAAGGCCCGTGGGCCTCTTGTTAATTGTACATCTATTTTCCGAATCTATGTTGAATATTTAAAGCATGTTTTGTAAACATCTGTCTCTAAAAGAAGATTAGGGCAGTCTGTGACATGATGTTCATGCGGTTTTTCTGAAAATAGGAAGTAAAATTTTGCACACTATTTGTTTGGCCAATATTTACACATTGAATTAGTACCCCACATAGTGCTGTGGTAAGAGGGTCTGCTTTAGAATTGCCAAGCAAGGAGTTGATTCTTACAATGCAAGTTCAAATCCCACATGGGACATGGAGACTCCATGGTCTTTTGGATGAGAATGAGACCGTATACACTGAGGTCCCGTGTGGCAGTATAGTTGCTGGTACAAAAAAGATCCCTCACTGCTCAATGGCCCTGAGTGCTGAGTATTGATAAATATTTGCAGCTCTACACCAGCAAGTGGTGGCATCTCCATATGAGTGAAAAATTCTTGAGAGGGCATTAAACAACAAACAATCAATCAATCTGAAACTGAACCATATGAAATGATCTTACACAGAGAACATTTAAGGGGGCCAACTGGGGTTTTATTGTGTAAAAACTACAATAGCGAAACTCTTCATTTTAATATCATATATAACTTACATTAACTTCAGTGCACATGCAACTTTTAAGGGAAATCTATATACTACCATCCAGGTATTTTTAAGGGACTGTCTCAAAATACAGGTATATCTACTATAGGATTATATCGGAATTAAAGTGCCAATTTTCGCTCTTTAAAGGAAATTATAACAATACTACAATAGACTTTTTGTTCAAACTATAACATATGATGAGTAATTCTGTATTGTACATTATTTGTGAGAAACACAAAATCCTATCGTCTTGTTACCAGAGGAGGCATCTTGAAATGCCAAAAATTAATGAATTCTCCTGTTTTTATAGAGTACTATAAAATATGACGGGTACAATGGATTTATATGAAAATATAATAAGAAGAATGGAGAGATTCTCATATTTCTATGTTTTAAATTTCAAGAGCGTATGTTTATTACTTTTTCTTTGATTAAACTTTTATTACGCCTTTCTTTAAGAGCATCATTTTATCATAATGTTAAAAACACACTGAACGACCTATCAGATGCAAAATCAGTTAAAAATTCAGTTATATCAAATTGTAATTACATATTTAAACCTCTAATTTCTTAATTTTTTGTAATTTTATTAATTAAATGAAAAAGATACTTTAAAACAGTAAATACGCTTCATTTTACAATGATATGCGAAATATTGCGCAATGAAAACCACAGTCGGCCCCCTTAAACTGCTGTTTTCTTGTATCACGTAAAATTAATCCAGTTGATGTGGATAAAGATTATGATATGCGTAAAATAGGCAGATTTTAATATTTTTATCAGAGAAGTACTCTTCTTACAGTGTACTTTGTCTGCAGTCTATTTATAATGTATGTGTACTTAAATTGGGGCATGCAAAATTTAGCGCAATAACTGAGTGTTTGAGTCGTTTGTGTATTTCATGAATTAGTGCTAACACCCAAATCTTGCCATGTAGTATGATTTGTGGTTGGATATCATGGATATTATTTATGATTCAATGAGTTTTGTGTTTTTAGCCCTTAACCTTTGTGACAGAATAGAAACACACATTATCCATTACAGTGAAACTCGGTTATAGTGAAGTCCTGGGGACCTGTGAATTTGATTCGCTATATCCTTAATTCGTTATATCCGTATAACGAATTCATATAACCATACAGTGTATATAGCGAATTCGCAATATGCATGTTTTCCTTCAGGTGTTACTACCAAATATGTTAGGGAAGCAAATATTACAAAATATACTTTCGATAACTAAGGTTTTATTATGAATTGAATTTTATATACAGATGCTAAAAGAAAATTAAGTCGGTTCAATTCATCAAATTTTGAGATCTTTGAAAGTTCGTTATAAAAGATGAAAATTTCATTATATTTAATCTCAATGGGACTCAAAATCATTTTGCTATTTCCGTAAATTCGTTATATCAGAGTTCATTATAACCATAAAATTTACAAAGATTTATAAAGCATTTTGCCGGGAACTCGGAAAAACTTCGCTATATCCGTGAATTCGCTGTATCCGTGTTCGTACTAAACGAGTTTTCCTGTAACAGTCTTACTGTAGTCATTTAATCTTGCCAGAGCTACTGCAAACTCTTGAGTATAATAAATTGCAAAACAATGAATATAGTTGTTTTAAACTCTTTAATTTTTCACAAACTGTACTCATTACTACGGAAGTACCCCCATCTAATATCACATACTGTACTCGGTACATGGGATCTTTTACAATGTTGTACTTATTATACACAGGTGACTGTTAAGGCCTTTGGGCCTCTTTGTTATAAAGTAAAGTGACACTACGTAAAATATAAAGCGAAGTCTCTCAGGAGTCAGCGACAGATTTATTTTTGTAAACAGGTGGTGAAGGTGAAGTGGGCAGGATACAGGAAGTGGTTACCTGGGACAAAAAGTTTCACCGCGGTGGGGTCAAGGTTATGTGGAAGAATGACTCCACAGGTAAAGTGTACAGAGTGGGGGGAGAGGGCTGTGTTGATGTCATCTACACACGGATGAAAGAAACTGCATCAGGTGGGAAGTACTACCCAGAACATCTTCCTGTTGTTGGTAGGTTATAAAATTAAACTTACTGCTGTTTTTTATACTAAGTGAAAAAAAGAATACTCAGAGTCACCACATTGTGACTGCTGCTAATTATATCCATTCATTTTACTGTTAAATGAATGCATGATACTGTAAATGCAATTACTAGGCAATTATATAATTTTTTTAATGCCTTGAGTATATTATGATTATTCATGATAATGAAAACAACATTGTTTTTCTTATTTCATTGCAAATATGCCCAAGTCGTTACAACTGTGCAAAAGACTACATTGATGGTTAATAAAAGTGTTATGCATGGAAGCTATTTATGAACATATGGAAAGTTACTGATTTGAAATTGAAGGACAACCCCAGATATCTTATACCTTGGATGTCTTAAAAGTTTCATCTAGGTCCCTCAAAATTTGAGATCCTGATACATATATTCCACTGTATGATAATTTTGTGTTGTTTTTCTTTAGATGTTGTGAACCCCGGTGTAATTCTTTTTAAACCTGGAGATAAAGTTCGAGTGAATCTGGCTTTGAAAGATTTCAGGAAGTTACAGGATAATGATGTGTATGGAGGCTGGGAGGACAATATGGAACAGGTCTGAATTCTCATTACTATTATATCTCACACTGTACACTGTACACATTACTAAGTAACAGGTCTGAGTTCTCATTACTATTATATCTCACACTGTACACTGTACACATTACTAAGTAACAGGTCTTAATTCTCATTACTATTATATCTCACACTGTACACTGTACACATTACTAAGTAACAGGTCTGAGTTCTCATTACTATAGTATCTCACACTGTAATCTGTACACATTACTAAGTAACAGGTCTGAATGCTCATTACTATTATATCTCACACTGTACACATTACTAAGTAACAGGTCTGAGTTCTCATTACTATAGTATCTCACACTGTACTCTGTACACATTACTAAGTAACAGGTCTTAATTCTCATTACTATTATATCTCACACTGTACACATTACTAAGTAACAGGTCTTAATTCTCATTACTATTATATCTCACACTGTACACTGTACACATTACTAAGTAACAGGTTTGAATTCTAATTACTTTATATCTCACACAGTACACTGTACACATTACTAAGTAACAGGTCCGAATTCTCATTACTATTATATCTCACACTGTAATTCTCATTACTATTATATCTCACACTGTACACTGCACACATTACTAAGTAACAGGTCTGAATGCTCATTACTATTATATCTAAGTAACAGGTCTGAATGCTCATTACTATTATATCTCACACTGTACACTGTACACATTACTAAGTAACAGGTCTGAATTCTCATTACTATTATATCTCACACTGTACACTGTACACATTACTAAGTAACAGGTCTGAGTTCTCATTACTATAGTATCTCACACTGTAATCTGTACACATTACTAAGTAACAGGTCTGAATGCTCATTACTATTATATCTCACACTGTACACATTACTAAGTAACAGGTCTGAATTCTCATCATTTTATATCTCACACTGTACACTGTACACATTACTAAGTAACAGGTCTGAATTCTCATTACTATTATATCTCACACTGTACACTGTACACATTACTAAGTAACAGGTTTGAATTCTAATTACTTTATATCTCACACAGTACACTGTACACATTACTAAGAAACAGGTCTGAATTCTCATTACTATTATATCTCACACTGTACACTGTACACATTACTAAGTAACAAGTCAGGATTTTCATCACTTTATATCTCAGACTGTACTCTGTACACATTACTAGGTAACAGGTCTGAATTCTCATCACTTTATATCTCACACTGTACTCTGTACTCATTACTAAGTAACAGGTCTGAATTCTCATTACTTTATGTTTCACATCTACTAAAGAAACAGGTCTGAATTCTCATTACTTTATCTCACACTGTATACTGTACTAAGGAAAGGCCTGGATTCTCATAACTTTATATCTCACACTGTACTAAGGAAAGGTGTGAATTCTCAATACTTCATATCTCACACTATTCTAAAGAAACAGGTCTGAATTTCATTACTATTATATCTCACACTGTACTCTGTACACATTACTAAGTAACAAGTCTGAATTCTCATCACTTTATATCTGACACTGTACTCTGTACTCATTACTAAGTAACAAGTCTGAACTCTCATTACTATTTTATCTCACACTGTACTCTGTACACATCACTAAGTAACAGGCCTGAATTCTCATTCTTTATCTCACACTGTACTCATCCAGTACTAGGGAAGTACATGTACTGTATAAAGGAAAATCTTTGCCCCCATTTTATTTTCGCCCTACCCTCATTAAAACCAGGCGAATTCAAAGAATACGGTATAATTTCTTAAACAATACTATGACTGGGTGAGTTTAAAATGGGGAAAAAAATTGTTTGCGAGTGTGAAAGGGTGAAAATTAAATGGGGCGAAAATAACTATGGATGCAGCCTACAGTATCCCAGTCTCGTATCAAATCTTATACTTAATACAAGAGATGTAGTGACATCATATAAATCACACACTCGGCTTATTTTCTAGGGACTTAGCACAGGTACTTGTTTCTGTAATATTTTTTTTACCCATATTGTATAATTATAACACAAGGACTCTTACTCCAAATCACTTTCATGGTTTGTGGATCCAGAAAACCTTTGGAGTTAGGGTTAGCCATAATATGGGGTGATCCTTTTCAAAGAACTTCAACACTTAAGGGGGCCGACTATAGTTTCCATTGCGCAATATTTCGCGCATCATAGTAAAATGAAGTGTATTTACTGTTTTAATGCAACTTTTTTCACTTAATTATTAAAATTAAACAAAATTAAGAAATTATAGGTATAAAAATGTAATTACAATTTGATATAATTGATTTTTTTAACCGATTTTGCAATTGATAGGTAGGTTGACGTCGTTGCAGTGTGTTTTTGACGTAATGATAATCTGTAGCTCTTAAAGAAAGGGGTAATAAAAATATTATTAAAGAAAAAATAATAAACATACGCTCTTGAAATTTAAAACATAGAAATTTAAGAATATCTCCAATATTTTTATTCTGTTTTCATGTGAATCCATTGTGTACGTCATATTTTGTAATACTCTATAAAAATAGTAAAATTTGCTAATTTTTTGCATTTTGAGATGCCCCCTTTGGTAACAAGACGGTAGAATTTTGTGTTTCTTACATATATTGTATAATATAGTACTACTATTCAAATATTATAGTTTGAACAAAATGTCTATTGTAGTATTTGTATAATTTGCTTTAATGTGCTAAAAATTGGCATTTTTCTATATAATCCTAAAGTAAATGTACCTGTATTTTGAGACAGTCCCTCAAAAATACCTGGATGGTAGATTTCCCCCAAACTTTGCATGTACACTGAAGTTAATGTAAGTCGTATATGGTATAAAAATGAAGAGTTTCGCTATTGTAGTTTTCACACAATAAAACTATAGTTGGCTCCCTTAAGTAATCCAAGGGAACTCTCTGGTCCATGGACTTGTCATTGTGTATAAGTTCACAAGAAGATGTTGTGATTATCTTCCCTTTCTCTTTGTTTTCAGTGTATTGGACAGCTTGGAACTATTGTACAAATTTTGTTTCAAGGGAAGACTTGTCGAGTACAATATGAAGACAGTAGCATTTGGAGTATCAACAGAGCTGCATTAACCAGAGTTAGTATCTTAATTTTTATTCATTTAAACATAAAAGTTACCATATGTTTTAAGTTCACCTGAGCTAAAAGCTCAAGTGAGCTTTTCTGATCACCCGTTGTCCGTTGTCTGTCTGTAAACTTTTCTTCACATTTTCAAATTCTTCTCAAGAACCGCTGGGTCAATTTCAACCAAACTTGGTACTAAGCATCCTTGGGTAAAGGGGAATTTAAATTGTTAAAATCAAGGGCCAAGTCGAGATAATCAAGAAAATACAAACATAGGGTTTGGGCCATTAAAAAATCTTCTCAAGAACCACTGGGCCAGAAAAGCTGAAACTTATGTGGAAGCATCCTAGGGTAGTGTAGATTTTAATTTTTCAAATCAAGACCCCCAGGGGTAGGGTGGGACTACAATAAGGAATTCAAGTTTTACATAGAAATATATAGGAAAAAACTTTTAAAATCTTCTCAAGAACCACTGGGCCAGAAAAGCTTAAACTTATGTGGAAGAATCTTGGAATAATGTAGATTCTAAATTGTCCAAATCATGACCCCTGGGGGTAGCGTGGGCCATAATGGGGAATCCAAGTTTTACATTAAAATATTTATGGAAAAATCTTTGAAAATCTTCTTTTCAAGAACCATTGGGCCAGAAAGCTGAAACTCATGTGAAAGCATCTTGGGGTAGTGTAGATTCTAAATTGTCCAAATCATGATCTCTGGGGATAGGACGTGGTCACAACTGGTATTACAAATGGGGGAAATCTGTTAAAGAACAGCATGGCCAAAGTTTCTCAGGTGAGCGATGTGGCCCATGGGCCTCTTATTGAAAAATGTAGGATTTTCAATTCATACATCTGCTGTTGGAAAGAGAGAAAGGGTTGATATACTGTAATACAGACTTTATTATTTAATATCACTTTCAGACTGTAAGAGCTACATTCACTTTAAGCTATCTTTAAAATGATCCTGCCCATATTCCAGTTAACTGACCAAGTCCTAATGTCTCATTTCAAACATCAATCAAGATTTTATGCTTTAATTCCTATGAAATAGTTTAAGAGCTGAGGTATTGGAAAACAGGCTTTGGGAAATTCCATTGTTTTTGAATTTTGAAGAAAATTGGTGTAGTTGAGTACCTTTTCAAAAAAAATTCAAACATGAGCTCACCTCCAAAATATAAATCATTGATTATACATGTAATCTGATGAATCTCTCAGTTCTTGAATTTTAAATATAACAGACATTTTGGATCAGAGGTTGTGGCATTTGCTGCACATTGAAAAACAGCTTTAAGTTTGGGAGAAATTTTCAGGATTTGAGCTAGTCAATTCCCAGGTACATGTTACTATAAGTCAGACTTAAACCAAATTTGCAATGATGTTTTATCTAGGGATGGATACTGCCAGACTTGCTTCAGATGCTGTATCTGACCTAATATTTAAGATGAGTCCCTGGTTTTAAGTTTTTGGGCATCTCCTTTCCCAAGAAACTATCAGTCTTACTTAAACCAAACTTCATGGAAATGGATGTCAAGATACACAATGAATGAAGAAATATAATGGAAGATTGTCTTTACTACATACTGATTTTATTCATTGAGTGACCTATGACCTATGGAGAGAATGATCATAGGCAATTATAATCTACTCTGTTCAATCCAGTTCATTAATTTGATGAATATACTGGTATATAAAACCAACAAATATAAAGTGGTTTTATAAAGAGGTTTTATTTTGATTTTGTGTGTGCTTGTAGATCCATACATTTACTCAGGGAGAGGCTGTAAAAGTATTGTCTGCCTACAATGTGGTGAAGGATTTACAGGAGGGCCATGGAGGCTGGAACGATGACATGAGGCCGGTAAGTCACTGAACAATGACGTGAGGCCAGTAAGACACTGAACTATGACATTAGGCACTGAACAATGAGACACCAAACAATGACATGAGGCCGGTAAGTCACTGAAAGATGACATGAGGCCGGTAAGACACTGAACGATGACATGAGGCCGGTAAGATGCTGAACTATGACATGAGGCCGGTAAGACACTGAACGATGACATGAGGCTGGTAAGTCACTGAACAATGACATTAGATGGGTAAGACACTGAATGATGACAGGAGGCCAGTAAGACACTGTAGAATAACATGATGCGGGTATGACACTGAACGATGAGATGAGGCCGGTAAGACACTGAACAGTCTGAACAATGAGACACCAAACAATGACATGAGGTTTGTAAGTCATTGAATGATGACATGAGGCCGGTAAGACACTGAACGATGAAATGAGGCCAGTAAGACACTGAACAATGACATGAGACTGGTAAGACACTGAACAATGACATGAGGCTGGTAAGTCACTGAACAGTGACATGAGGTTTGTAAGTCACTATGATGACATGAGGCCGGTAAGACACTGCTGTGTTGTTCTCAGAGAGGGAAGCTATGAGCTCTAACTTGCGTCTGATCACTGTTTTAAAGTAATATTTAAATACCAGGGATTAATCTAGGGCATATTTACTACCAATATTCGGTGTTTTTTTCCCCAGAGAAAATATCCCCTGAAGATCTAATTTTCCCTTTTTTAATGAGTAAAATATTCCCCTTAAAATACTAATAATCTCAAATATTTTTTTCCTTCATAAAAACTGAAAATTTAAAGTGAATTTTTTCACTATACAAGAAATATGCTTTTACTTTGCTACTTTATGTGCTTTAATTGGTCTTAAAAACGCTGAAATTCAGTTGGCCCCCTAGAAGGGCTTGCCCTGCACTCGCTTAAATGGTTTGCAGACCCTGGCTGATTTTCCCAATTTCTCCAAAAGGGTAGTTTCCCCAAAATCCTAGATTAATTCCTGCAATTGTCATTGTGAGGGTGTGTGTGCAAAATGAGTAATGCGTAGTGGTGTTCCAATCATCGATTTTGATAAAAAAATCAGTCGATTTCTGATATAATTCAAGCAGTTGATTGCATTTTTGAAATTCTGATGAATCAGTTTATTATTTAATTTACAGGCATAATAGTTTTTTAACCCTAATTTTCAATCCATAGCATTGCTTGTTAGCACGTTATAAAAATTTGATAATAATGATAAATTATGATTCATTGCTTATATTTACATTTTTTAAACTCTCTGCCTTTTATACTTCAAATGTGATTTTTATTTTAAAGTCCATGCGTTATCCTGCCTTTTGCAGTCATGCAGTAATAATACCATAAAAGCAACATATTACAGGCTCTTGGTAAAAATGGTCGCATTGTAAAGATCGACCAGGATGGGGATATCCGAGTGAAGATAGAAGAAAGGACCTGGATATTTAGTCCAGTCTGTATCATGCCAGTAGAGAATGCAGCCGTAGCTAAAGAAATCCCAGCCATTCCAGCTGCTGAATGTGTAGACTCTGATACAGAATCCATTGATGCTCCTTCAAATGGTAAATAAGACAAATGCTAATGTATTTTTTCCCATTCAGTAACAGATTTTGTTCATTCAAATATTTTAAATAGAACATAACAGTTAACAGTATATAGAATCTTGCCCATTTCAAGAGATTTTCAACTTGAAGACTTTTTAGCTCACCTCAACAAAATCGAGATGAGCTTATGCTATACCCCGGGCGTTAGCGTCAACATCCCCGTTAAAGTTTTAGGAGCAGGTCCATTCTCAAGTAACTATAAGCCCTACCTGGACCAAACTTGCATGGATGATACGTGTAGGGATGGACACTACCGGACTTGCTTCGGATGCTGGATGTGACTTGCATTTTCCAGATGAGTGAATAGGTTAAAATTTTGGAGCAGGTCCATTCCCAAGTAACTATATAAGCCCTACCCAAACCAAACTTGCATGAATGATGCATCTAGGGATAGACTAAGGATGGGTATTGCCAAAAATTTCTTATCGTTATATATCACGATTTTTTCTCAAAGTATCACGATAATATCATGATATTTTTACTATCAATTTTTACAATGATTTTTAATGAATTGTCATTATACGAGGGTTGATCCAAAAGTAATGTCACAGTGTCCATATCTTTTATATTTGGCGTCATATTATCAAAAACAATATACCAAAAGATGCACAGATATAAATCTAATTAACATTGAAATTTTAATTTAATAATGTTTATTTGAATTTATTTTATAGATGTTTAAATCATAGAGCATAGGGGGTGTCGCCGCGTCACAACGGAATGTCACGTTTTAAAGTGTATTTTTTTTAGAATGAAAAAGACAAACACATTAAAAAGATTCTAAAAAAGCACTTAATCTCTCAATTGTTTAAAAGGCGCAATTCTCGTCATTTTCTAGTCTTTATTTAAAGATTATAGAATGGCATTGGTATTAGTGATAATAAACATTGTTTTACTCCGTTGAATTGAACGGGATTCTCGAAATGCGAAAAACCGGCTCGACGAGTTGTAATGCATTTGTTTCTTTAAAATATGGGAATCATCACAAGCGACAGTTTCGTTAGTTAATCAGACTACAGAATAAAGAATGTAAGTAAGAGACATCTTCATAGATGGGTTCAGCAATTTTGGGCGGGTGATTGGTCACTGAATGATCAGCAGAGGACAAAAAGACCGAAAGATAGGAGATCGGACGGAAACGTTCAATGGTGTCTGACGTAAAAAAAGACAGACGTATAGAGTGACATGCATATTATGCGAATTTTTAAGTTTGTCTTTGCTACCGTTCAAAAAATTTTGACAGAGGGCTTAATTATGAAATGATTGAGTGTATAATTAGGTCTTTCCACCTTTCTGTGGAAAGACCTCTTGAAATGCTTATGTTTATTATTATTTTTCTTCCCGGACTTTTGAAACCGCAAGACTTATCGAAAAACTTTATAGTTCATGATATTGGATATCAAAAGTTATTTCGAAAAACGACCCCCCATGTTTCATCGTTGACCGCTTTCGAAGTTATTGCCCCTTTCGCAAGAAATGCTTGTTATCGCTACTCCTTCGAAACCGTAAACCGTAGAAATATGAAACTTTCACTAAAGTCTTCTACTAATTAAGAGGACTCTGGAATCTATTCATTGCGAAAATTTTTGGTGACCCCTTCATTGAGTTATTGCCCCTGAAACTTTTTTAATTTTAGAAATAATTGAAAATTTTCAAAACGAGAAGTGATAGAGACATGGGTCTAAGTGCATAAGATTCATTGACCTTTGAACTTCAAATTTATTTCAATGTCAAAGGTCAAGGTCATTCCAAATATGAGGAATAAATTTCTTTCAATAGCTCTTATATCCTTAAACATATACTATCTATCTTCTCTCTTTAACATGCACTCTTAATACTCTTTTAAATATTTTGTTCTTGTCCCCTAGGATTGACCCTTTTAAAAGTTATTGCCCCTTGTGCGAAAAACCTTGTTATCGCTACTCCTCCGAAATTATACACCGTAGAGACACCAAACCTTCACTGATGTCTTAAGGGTCTAAAGGCCTAACTTCACTGTATAGGTGCGAAAGGATCTGATTACCCCTTATATGAATTATTGCCCTTTAACTTCTTTGTACTTACTATTAAACATTATAACTTGAAAGCTATAAGTCGTAGAAGCATGGGGTCATTTGCATTGTGAACCTTGACCTTTGACCTTGAACATTTTCTCAAGGTCAAGGTCATTCCAATTTTTTTATTTCCATTTTTTCTATGCTTTAAGACCATTTTGGTTTCTTTTTCATGGAATTTAATTTTAAGGAGGCAGATATATAACAAATTTGAAATTCAAAAAAGGTGGAAAGACCTCTTATTGTTCTGTGAACAATAAGTCTCCTAGTTGTACCAAGAACTCTTCAAAAAAGTGAAACTGGTGAAAGTGTTTTAATTGTTTCATATTGTTTTAATGAAACGAAGGGGAAACACTTAAAAGTATGACGGTGCGTATCCGTCATATGGCGTTATATTTAGGTGCGGTGACTACCATAAACGCACAATGTTTAAAATCCGATATTTTGGAAAGTATACATCATATTCCTTTGAATTTTTCAGGTCTGATTTGAAATAATGCTTCCACCATGTATAATTTTGTTGCTTTATGTCGATTTATAGCAATTTTATCAAAGTTGTGACATTACTTTTGGATCAACCGTCATATTACTTAAAAATATGCTAGAATAACAAAATTTAACTTTTTTGAAATTTTTATGTGCATAGAATTAATCATGTTTGGATGGTAAGACGTTGTTCTTTTCACCTTTTACAACATTTTTTATACTTTCTATAATTGTAATTTGAAATATTGAACAAATAAATGAATAATTTCTGGACTTTATATTATCCCGCTTCAGAAAAATTTGTCGATTACTGATTGGATAAAAGCTAATCACATGACGCCCTGAAATTTTCCGTATTACGTCTCCGTTTCCATATTACGTCTCCGTCGAGGCGTAATATGAAAATGGGGCACGCGATTCCGTTCGAAGCGTTGTTATTGTAAATAAAAATGGCGACTAAGAAACGGTTAACGTAGGTAGTGTAGTTAAATTTCTTGTTACCGTAACGATATTTTATGTTGATTGTTATTGGATTAAAACTAATATTTTCATAATATGCACAAATATTTTTTTTATATTGAAAAAGGTCTTCAGCGGGATAAATTCGTTACACAGTCAGTTAGTGACCTAATACGGATTCATACAGGTGTGAAATGGAAATCCGTATTGGGACTCGGCTAACAGGTCAATCCCCAGTGAACTTTAAGGCCTATTTAAACAGAACTTGCTTGAATATTATTGTCAAGATAAATTCTAACTATTAAGAAAATGTGATATGAGAGTTACATTACTTTTACTGATAAGATTCGTCAATGTGAGCTTCATAATCTTTGATTACCTATGTTTGACTTGAATTGGTGTATTCCTCAATTGAAAAATCATATTCCCTGATAGCAATCAATAAACTTTTCTTTTGAAAGTTTTGTCTAAATAACATTTTTTCATTAAATGGCAACTGAGTATCAAGTAATAACATGATTTCAAATTAGAAAATTGTGTTGCTGGTTTCGTCATTTGCAAAAAACAAGATGTGTTTGTGAAATACTGATGCTCCCTTATGGCAACATAGCAAAGGTGAAACTTTCTCAAATGCAAATCAAGTATGTTTGTTCCCAAAGTAAGGTCTTCTCACAAGCAAAAAAATTGTGAAATCTGAAAGCCCTAGTACCACCTGTTCAAAAGTTATGGCCAAGGTTAAAGTTTTTCAAAAGTAGGTCAAACCCCTAGGTCAAGGTCAAAGGGTCACAGTTGTTGGTTTCTAAAGAACGGTTTTGTCACAAGGATTACATACGAGGGTTGTCCAAAAAGATCTTGGACAATGACGTTTTTGTTAAAATAAATAGTTCTGTATGCATCTATTGTATACCAAATTATTTCTTATGAAAAACCAAGTCAGAATGATTTGAATTTTATGCACCCGGATTGATAGATCCGGGGCATATATTGTTTTTGTCTTTTTATCTGCAAACTTTAACCTTCCCCATAACTTTTGAACCATGAAAGATAGAGACTTAATATTTGGATTTAGACCTAACACATGTTCATGGACACACTACACTACATTTCTGTTTTAAGGGGCAACACACTTCCAAATGCTAGCAATAAATAGTAAATTACTTGTGTTTTTAAATTCTTGTAGTGTCTTTGAATCTGTACACTCTATTGAAATGCCAACCTCAAATCAATACACTAAATATATTTCAATAATTATACCCCCGCAAACGAAGTTTAGGGGGGTATATTGGAATCACCATGTCTGTCTGTCTGTCCGTCTGTCTGTAGACAAGATTTTGTCCAGACCGTTTCTCAGAAACTGTTGGATGGATTTGACTGAAAATTTATACACTTATTATTTACCATATGAAGGTGTGCACCTGGGATTTTCATCATGATTGGATGATTTTTCTGCATTTTACAGGCATTTTTTCCTTTTTATTTTGTGATTTTGTTTGGCTCATAACTAGAAAACTATTAGACTTACAATCATCAAACTTGGACAATTTATGCATCTTGGGTAGACGGTGTGTCACGACCTATTTCAAGGTCACTGTGACCTTTAATTTAAGTGATTTTTAAAAAAAAAATAAGTCTTTAAAATTTTAAATTTCATAATCCTAAAAAATGTAAAAATATAGTTGTATCCTTATTAAAAAATGCTAAATTAAGTAAAAGCTTATTTTTTATCATATACTTTACAGCAAATTCTGTAACAAATGTTAATGATTTGAAAGGAATTCAGTTTGTCCCATGGGCATAATTATCAAGCACTGGTCAAGGAGAAATTTTGATAGCAGAAATGTGCATGTCAAATTAGAGAGAAATTAATGAGTTCATTGTCGGGAGTTAACTAACAAGAGCATCATGCTGTGTTATCTTAATTTATCTCTTGGGAGTTGGGCAAAAAAAAAAAGGCCTTATAGTTGCTTGTGTTAATTAAGAGTTCTTGATGGCTGTAGTTCACACTCTTTCAATTGGTGTAATGTAATTAAAACAAATTGATGTTTTAGTGTATGATTAAAACTGAATTAGTATTGAATAATATAATTAAAATTAATTATACATGTGTTCATTAAAAAAAAAATTACATTTCAATTTTTATATATTTGCAACAAATTGCAGTCATGTCTCACTTAGAATTTTATAGTCTAAAGAATAATTAATTTTTGATTTTTTAGCTCACCTGAGCCGAAGGCTCAAGTGAGCTTTTCTGATCAAAATTTGTCCGTCGTCTGTCGTTGTCGTTGTCGTTTGTCGTCGTTGTTGTCGTTGTAAACTTTTTACATTTTCATCTTCTTCTCAAGAACCACTGGGCCAATTTCAACCAAACTTGGCACAAATATATTTGAAGGGGATTCAAGATTGTTCAAATGAAGGGCCACGCCCTCTTCCAAGGGGAGATAATTATGAATTAGTGAAAAATTAATAGCATTTTTGAAAAATCTTCTTCTCAAGAACCACTGAGCCAGGAAAGATGAAACTCATGTGGAATCATCCTCAGGTAGTGTAGATTCAAGTTTGTTCAAATCATGACCTCCGGGGCTAGGGTGGGGCCAAAATGGCATACCAAAGTTTTACATAGGAATATATAGGAAAAAATCTTTGAAAATCTTCTTCTACCACTGGGCCAGGAAAGATGCAACTCATGTGGAATCATCCTCAGGTAGTGTAGATTCAAGTTTGTTCAAATCATTTTACAGGGGCTAGGGTGGGGCCAAAATGGCCGACCAAAGTTTTACATAGGAATATATAGGAAAAATCTTTTAAAAATCTTTGTCAAGAACCACTGGAATTGGAAAAATGAAACTCATGTGGAATCATCCTCAGGTAGTGTAGATTCAAGTTTGTTCCAATCATGACCCCCGGGGCTAGGGTGGTGCCAAAATGGCCGAACAAAGTTACATAGAAATGCATAGAACAAATCTTTTAAAATCTTTTTAAGAACCACTGGGCCAGGAAAGATGAAACTCATGTGGAATTTTAAGTGTGGATTTCATAATTGCTTAAAAATGGGGCTAGGGTGGGGCCAATATAGTTGTTTTACATAGGAATATATAGGAAAATCTTTTAAAAATTTTCTTTTAAAAATCATTGAGAAATGAAATATGAAACTTATTAAATGAAATTATCCTCAGGTAGTGTAGATTCAAGTTTGTTCAAATCATGACCCCTGGGGCTAGGGTGGGGCCAAAATGGCTGACATAAAGTTTTACATAGGAATATATAGAAAAATTCTTTAAAAATCTTCTTCTCAAGAACCACTATGCCAGAAAAGATGAAACTCATGTGGAATCATCCTCAGGTATTGTAGATTCAAGTTTGTTTAAATCATGACCTCCGGGACAAGGGTGGGGCCAAAATGGCCGACCAAAGTTTTATATAGAAATATATAGGAAAATTCTTTAAAAATCTTCTTCTCAATAACCTTTGTGTTAGGAAAGAGAAACTTATGTGGAATCATCCTCAGTGAGTGAAGATTCAAGCTTGTTTAAATCATGACCTCTGGGGCTAGTTTTGGGCCCAAAATGGCTGACCAAAGTTGTACATAAGGATATATAGGGAAACCTTTTAAAATCTTCTTTTCAAGTATAAAATGATTAGTGATATTTTCCTATTTATATGGAATCATCCTCATAGTGTAGATTTTTATATATTTGACACCCAAAGTTGCAGTCATGTCTCCAGTAAACTTTCAGTTTTTATCTGATATGTGCTTTTTCCTAGTAGATGTGCTCAGGTGAGCGATGTGGCCCTTGGGCCTCTTGTTTTATTAAACTGTAGCATTTCCATTATTTCATAAAATATGCAATAAACAATTGAAAGCTGCAGATGGATATTTGTTAAGCTCTAACACAGCCAGTTTAGAATTATATGATGTATTATTTGTTTTAATTAATCCCTACACTGTAAGTCTCTTAGAGATGTATGTACAATATTTTAAGCATGATAAGAAATGGAAATTAGATCATTGAAATCTGTGTCAATCTGTTAATCAAGGTTACTTGATTTTCTTGCACCCTAACCAATTTATGATTATCGAACAATATTTGATGGGGGTATCATGCTGTGGCGGGGCACTTTATTAGACAATAGTGAACACCTCTTACTAGATCCATAAAATATTTCTGAATTGGCACCTACTCTGAAAAACCCAGCGGGGGTATTTGTCCCTATTGGACAGTTCTAGTTTTGAATTGTTTTAACAAATATTTTGTCTCTTACTTCGTTTCAACTGTATTAAAACATATTTTTTTGACCAGATGTTGCCCAGTTCGTACTGCCGACGTTACTTTTTGTGTCAAAAAGTAACGTGTTTGTTAGGGTTTTTGTTTAGTATTTGCATTGTCTATACAATAAGCGATACATAAAACATTATAAAATGATTATAGCCTCTATATTTGTGTAACATAAAATTTTTATTAAGTTTTGACTTGTTTTATGTAGAAAATAATCACTTTAATCCAAACACTGTATATCAGATTTTATGTCATTTTAACCTTGCATGGTCAGTGTGCACTATCTGCAATCTTTAAAGACCCCGATTTTTACAAAAATATTACGTTCCATCAATAAGATTTAAATCACTCTGACTTGTTTTTTCGCAAGAAATATTTTGATATACAACAGATTTGTATAGAACCATTTATTTTCACAAAAACGTCATTGTCCATGAACTTTTTGGACAACCCTTGTATTTGAAGTATGATAGCCCTAACTTTAACTGTTCAAAAGTTATGGCCAAGGTTAAAGTTTTTTTAAAAATAGGTCAAAGTCAATGGGTCAAAGTTGTTGGAATTCAATCAAAGGTCTTGTCACAAGGATTATATATGTGAAGTATGAAAGCCTTAGCCCTTACCATTAAAACGTTATGGCCAAAGTTAAAGTTTTTTTTTAAAGTAGGTCAAACTACTAGGTCAAGACCAAAGGGTCAAAGTTGTTGGTATCCTAGGAAAGGTCATGTCACAAGGATTACATCTGTGAAATATGAAAGCCCTAGCCCTTACCATCTAAAATTTCAGGCAAAGGTAAAATTTTTGAAAAGTAGGTCAATCTACCAAGGTCAAGGTCAAAGTTGTTAGAATTTAATGAAAGGTCTTGTCACAGAATACATATGAGAAGTATGAATAACCTTAGGCTAGTACCCACAGTTTAAAAGTTAGGGCCAAAGTAAAAGTGTGAGTTTTTTTTAAGTATGTCAAATTCCTAGGTCAATAGGTCAAATTTGGTGATACCCAAAGCAAGGTCTTTTCACATGGAATACACTGTGAAATATGAAAGCCATAGCCCCATCAACTCAAAAGTTATGTGCAGTTTTTGCAGACAAACAGATAGCTAGATAGACGGACAGACAGGGCAAAAACTACATACCACAGAAACTTCTTTTATGGGGGCATAAAAAGAGAAAACCCACCTGCAGCATTTTTGGTCCTAGAACTAATTATTCATTTAATTGACTTTATAATGGTGTATGAATGACATCTTTTTGTTGTAGATGTAGCAGAAGCCATTGCTCAGTTGTTTGTAGACATGCTAAGGGGAATGCCTGGACATGCTGCAGGGACAATCAGTATTGTACAGGCCGCAGGACAGGGGGACCTTCAAGCTGTCAAGGAAATTGTTAAAAATTTCCCAGATAAGGTAATGATTGGGTAGAATTTCATAGGAATTCTATTTATATGAATTGATAGGTTCTGAGATTTGATTGATAACTATTGTTGTCCATTCCAATATGTCAATAAAATTGATCAATGTGGCCGTTTTTGAACTGATGCGGTGGTGCCCGAGAAACTATTGATTAATTTTTTTTTGGCCTAATCATGGCAAATTTACTTTCAAAAATGTTCAGTTGTTCGACTATATCGACCAGAATTTCCTCTGCTTTTCAGAAAGTGTTTTTTTACTTTTATCAATATATACGACCATACCATTTGTGTAAAGAATTAGCGATTTTTAAAAAAGTGTGTTCATGTATTCTTTATTAATTATAATGAATAGTTATTCAGTTGCGAATTTGATCGCAAAAATACTGCGAAATTTTAGTGCTTCGAGTAAACTATGCAACACAGTAAAATTTTGAACGATGGAGAACCCTGGGCTTTATTGAATTGCAATGTTCTTGAATTTTAATATAAACAGGTATATTTGCGTACTTTCCAAGAAGAAAAATAATATGAGCACACCCTCTGATCTAAAAAATAAAACATGTTTTGTAATCCTCAGCAATAGTTCTATCATTTACAAGTTGCACATTTTAGATCAGAGGTTGCACTCTATATTAAATATTGAAAAATGCTTTAAAAATTGGCAGTTTTTGAAGACTTTTTCAGAATATGAGGAAATTGACGCATTTCATGGCGTCATAATGCATTAATTGACTAGCCAGAAAATTACTTCATTTTTGATAGATATATGCAATCAACAAAGGTCTAAAAGATATTTAATGCATTGTTAACTAATATTAAGCAGTTTCAGTTTTTCAGAAATTCACAGGGCCAAAAAGGGCTATAAGTGAACCCTGTTCTTTGTTTAAAATCATGCCCCCTGGGATAAGGTGGGGCCACAATGGGGGATTAAAGTTTTAAATAAAATTTATAGGAAGTAAAGTTTTTAGCTCACCTGAGCTGAAAGCTCAAGTCAGATTTTCTGATCTTGTATGTATTCTGTCTGTCTGTTAACTTTTCACATTTTCCACATTCTTTAGAACCACAGTACCAATTTCAATCAAACTTGGCACAGAGCATCCTTGACATGTAAAGGGTGCAAAAAATTTATTCAAATGAAGGGCATTGTCATATTCCAAAATTAATGGCATCTTTTAAAATCTTCTCAAGAACCACTGAGGCAGGAAAGATGAAACTCAGTCTGAAACATCCACAGGTAGTATAGATTCAAGGGATGTGGAAGCATTCATACGATTACGGAGTTTCATATTTGTTCAAGTCATGACCCCAGGGGGTAGGAGGGGACCACAGTGAAAGTTTAAATTTGTAAGGAAAAACACAGTTAATAGTCAAAGGAATATGTAAGCATCCTTAGTTAGTATAATTCAGTTTTGTTCAAATCATAAGGAGGGTCCACAACTGGGATTAAAGTTTTATATGAGAACTAACTTAGTGTAAACACACTCTTTAAATCCGATTTGGAAGTTTGAAATAAATCCACTACAATTAATTTATCAGTGCTGATTCCTCTGCACTACAAAGATGGCCATGTGATATTCAAGTCAAAATTCAGCTATCTTGTTGCTATTCTTCACATCAAATTTTGAAACTTTAGATTTCAGTTAATAATTGACAAACTTGATACAAAGGTTGGATATAATGACAAGTAGATGGGTATTCTTCATGTTTAGTTGATTAAGGCCTGTACAGTCATGTATGATTTACATTCCTTTATACTAAATTTCACAGGTGGATCAAAAACTTGAGGGTAAAACAGCACTACAGATTGCATGTTATGAAGGTTATGTGGATGTTGTCAAATTCTTGTTAGAAAACAAAGCAAGCCCGAACCTGAAAGATTCCGAAGATGACAGTCCACTACACTACAGTGCTTTTGGGTAATTTACACGTCTTTATGACAGTCCACTACACTACAGTGCTTTTGGGTAATTTACACGTCTTTATGATAGTCCACTACACTACAGTGCTTTTGGGTAATTTACACGTCTTTATGACAGTCCACTACACTACAGTGCTTTTGGGTAATTTACACGTCTTTATGACACCTGAATTGTAGAGAACTCGGATCAAAGTTTAAAATTTTTGTGATTTGACCCTGAAAGGTTGCAAATTTATTTCTTTGTTTTCAATATCTGTCGTTGTTATATACTGCAGAAAAGTAATTACAGGATATGAACACCAAATTTTGGGGATTTGGGAGAACAGCTCCATGTTTATGTATGAAAAATTCAAAGACATTGATCAAAGAAGCTATTTTCAAAACATTTTTATCCTACCTGAGCTGAAAGCTCAAGCGAGTTTTTCTGATCAACTGTTGTCTGTCTTTATACTTTTCACATTTTCAACTTCTCTTCAAGAACCAATTTTAACCAAACTTGTTACAAGTCATCCTTGGGTGCAGGGGAGTTAAAATTATATAAATGAGTCAAGTCAAGTCCACAATTGGGAACCAAAATTTTATTGAAATAATAAGAAATATCTGTGAACATCTTCTTCTCAAGAACCACTGACCTAGGAATGCTGAAAGGTGTGTAGAAGCTTCCTGAGGTGATGTGGATGTTCAAAATCATGGCTGGTACATGATCAAATCTACTGTCTTCAGTCTTCTCAGGATTAGATGTGCACCTCGTTTAATTGAAGCATTGATCCCAGTATTCTTTAGATTTAAGACTTAGTAAGTCATGATCTTATGAGGTGAAAGAAAAAATATCTTTTCAAAACAAGAACAGCAGGTCCAAGGTAATTAAGATGAGCATTGTGGGCCATGCATGTGCCTTTTGATTATTTGACAGGGAAAAATTATACAGCATTAATAAAGTAATGTAGTACAAGTTACACAGAAGTAGATGTACACCTATCATTATTTGTCTTGTAGAAAAGAGCATAAAACCATGGAAGAACTCCTGAGATTTGGTGCAGATGCCAACATCATTAACAAAAGCAAGCAGTCACCTCTTCACATCTCAGTAGGGAAAGCAAGTCCAGAATGTGTTAAAGTTTTACTTAAACACCGAGCCAATCCATCCCTAAAGGTAACACAAAAGAAGTTTCTGTCTGTCATGATGTTTTATGTACATCTCTCACAAATCTTGACATAAACTTTAAATAACTCTTGAATACATTTAGGATGTTTTCAATCCTAAATTTTGCATTGCCAATAACCATGTCTTGATCTGAAGTCAAAGGTCACTAAAAGATTAAAAAAAAAGGAAGGAAAACAATTTACAAGGCCATCCTTAAAAAAAATATGCATTTGCCCCTACTGACCAACTGGCTAAAAATGGCCTGACGCAACTTTTAAGTCGGGATCTTGATTCAATTTTTTAATGTCATGCACAACAACATAAGTCTGAATACTGTAGATTCCTTATTTTTTGCAAGTACTTATTATCGCAAAAGGACTCGTAAACAACAAATCATGAGAATAATAATTTGCGAATGGTCGGTTGATCAAGAGATTTTACATAGATTTCAACAACCAAAAAATAAAGGCGAGTAATTTTATTTTGCGTTTCAATGGGGGTAGGATGCTGCAATGAGTGATCAGTTCCTAGCTCACCTGATCCAAAGGCTCAAGTGGGTTTTCCTGCGAAAACACGTGATAGTTAATTCCATGCGTATATTTAGGAATCTACAGGTACAAGAAATTCAATTCTCTTCAATTAAGGGCCACACACTCTTCCAAGAAGAGATCATTAAGAAAAAGTAAATGTTGGGTTGGTCATTTGAATTTTTTTTTATTAAGAATCACTTGTCCAAAACTTGAACTTATGTGAAAGCTTCCTGACATAGTGTAGATTCAATTTTTTCAGTTCATCATCATGACTGTTGAAGGATTGTTGAAATCTTGAATCTCAAGGATCCAATAGATGAACTTATAGACTTACATAGAAAATTATAAGAGTGTAGGTCTAGTTTTGTACAAATTATAACCCAAAAAGAACAGGGAGGTATCATTTAAGACCAAAAAAATATACATGTATAAAGGAGGTAATCTGAATAAGAATGGGACAAACATGATTCAGTTGAGCTTTGTGACCCATTGTCATGGTCAATAAAAAAGATTTTTGGGGAATTTTTTTCAAGACTTTGCTATTGCTTCCTCTTCAGTTTTTGCCTAATTGCAATCTCTGTCAAATGTAAAAGTTTTACAAGTTTTTTTATGCCCCTGTAAATGAAGTATCCCGGGCATATAGTTTTTGTCGTGTCTGTCTGTCTGTCTAGCTGTCTCTCCGTCTGCCTCTCTGTTTGTCCGCAAAAACTTTAACCTTGCCCATAACTTTTGATTTAGTGGAGCTATGACTTTTATATTTCTCATGTGTATTCCTTGTGACAAGACCTTTCTTTGGGTACCACCAAATTTGACCTTGACCTTGGAGTTTGACCCACTTTTACACAAAAATTTCAAACTTTTACTTTGGCCATATCTTTTGAACAGTACGCACCATGGCATTAGTACTTCACATATGTATTTTTTGTTGAAAGACCTTTCATTGGATACCAACAACCATGACCTTTTGACCTTGACTTTGGAAATTTCCAAGTTGTAAAAAAACTTTAACCTTGGTCATAACTTTGGAACGGTAAGGGATAGGGCTTTCGTACTTCACATATGTAATCCTAGTGAAAAGACCCTTTATTGGATACCAAAACTTTTACTCTTTGACCTTGACCTTGGAGTTTAAGCAAACCTCGACCAAAACTTTTAAAGGGTTAGGGCTAGTGCTTTCATACTTTACATATTTAATCCGTGTGGCAAGCCCTTTCATTTGATAGAAACACATTTGACCCTTTGACCTTGACATTGGAGTTTGACCTACTTTTTAAAAAGTTTAACCTTGGCCATAACTTCTTAATAGTAAGGGCTAGGGCTTCCATACTTTACATATGTATTCTATATGGCAAGATCTTTCATTAGATGCCAATTACCTTGACCTTTTGACCTTGACCTTGGAATTTTCATACTTTACATAGTTATATTTGTTTTATGACAAGACTTTTCATTTGATAGCAAAACCTTTGACCTTGACCTTCGAGTTTGACTTACTTTTTAAAAAATTTAACCTCGGACTTAACTTCTGAACTATCAGGACCAGGGCTTCCATACTTTACATATGTATTTTTTGTGGCAAGACCTCTCATTGGATACCTATGCCTTGAAGATTTCTGTACTTATGAAAAAAACTTTAACCTTGGCCTACTTTCATATTTCACAATTGTATTTCCAGTGAGAATATCTTACTTTTGGTATGTATCCATATCGGGGCATCAGTGTTTCACAAACACATCTTGTTTGTCTTAAGCTGAACATTTAAATAATTCAGGTGATGATGTTTTATTTTACCTTACTCTTTAAGGATAATGATGGTGATACTCCAATGCATGATGCAATAAGTCAAAGAGAGGGAAACTCTGAGATAATACAAGCAGTTCTAGGGAGTTCTCTTGCCAAGTATAAAGAAACAAATGCCAAGGGATTCAATGTATTACAGTGGGCAGCGATGAAGGACTCCAGACTGTAAGTTACAAGGCAAAAAAGCTTCAACAGAATAAAGAAATATATATATAAATATAAAGATATATAAAATATATATATATATATATATATATATATATATATATATATATATATATATATATATATATATAATCCTGATAATAATGATATAAAAATAATATATATCGATGATATATAAAGCACATTTTACAACAACTCTTATAACATAACTGCCGTGTGAAGAAATATTAATATAGAAAGCACAAAGAAAAGTTCACATTTACTTGGATACCCAGTTAAGCGCCTATTATAAATGTACAATAATGGAGACATTTTATATAAAATGTACATAATAAAATAATTTGATATAAATTCCTTTTAGCAGTTCAATTTTGGTTTAAACAGATTTATAAAATATTGTTCTTTGGCTTTCCGTAATTGTTCATTTTCACTTTTATTTTGTAAAAAGGAAATATATAAAAATGTCCTTTGCCACAAGAATCAAAGTGTTACTACATTGCATGTTGTAATGAAATTAATTATTATTTGTGCACGCACACGATCGGCTAATTTGGTTCCATAACTTGTCCTATATAATTTTCCTCACATGTAGGACACGTCATAAGTATATAAGGTTTTTAGATTTACACGTCATAGAAGATTTAACGTCAAACTTCATTCCGTTTTTAAAAATAATGGTTTGGCCGGTTTTTAAAAATTGACAGCAAGTTTTTTGACTTGCTTAGAAAGCCATCGGTTTCTAGTGCGCTGTTGTAAATTTGGCAGTGGTAGAATCTTTTTCAAATTGGGAGGTTGACGCCTGCTGTGTAGTATATCCTCTGGTTTAATAAGGTCCCTTAATGTTTCTGATTGTTGAATATTTCTTCACTTAGGGAAAAATTGTTTGGCAGTTTTAAAGATGTTGTGATTTCTTGGGTTGTGGGTTCATCACAACATCTTTTGGTAACTCTCCTCTTTAAAACGTGATGTCTAATAGTACGTAATTCGTTAATGGGTATTTCCTTTGCCTTTTGTATAGCAGCCTCAATTAATTTTGATGGATATTTTTGTCTAGCCTAAAAATTAGTTCACATAGTCTTGTATTTCTGCGCTCCTCATCAATAACAATAGTACAAATTCGCCTGGCCATATTGAATGGGATGTTTCGTTTAGTATGGGAGGGATGACATGATATATCCCTATACCAAGGAAAGATAATTTTTTGAATATAACTATATATATATATATATATATGAAATAATGTCAATGGAAATCTGAAATTTTTACATGTTTATTTTACGACATTTTAAGGTTAAAAAAAAATTGATTAATTTTTACGCTTCAAAATTTTGCGAATTGTCAAAAACTTTAAAAACAATGTTTAATGGATTTTCATATCAGTTTATGTTTCAAATTAGTATGCACAGTTAGAATACCAATATATTCGCAACGTTTGTCAAGAAATCTGTGGTTGTTGTTGTCGTCGTAACAATTTTGAAAATAAAAACACTAAAGGATTTGCACTGAAAATAACTTCTAAATTAATTATATGCAAATTTGCTAAAAATTTATCTACAAAAAATTCTTAGGTATTTACGGTATATATATATATATATATATATATATATATATATATATATATATATATTATTAAATATATATATAAAATTAATGGTGTTTTTAAAAAACTTCTTAAACTAACCTAACTGCCTTAGGAAAGATGAAATATTAATATAGAAAGCACAAAGAAATTCACTTTTTTTATGGATACCCACTTCCACCCCAGCCCAGGGTTGAAAATGGCCGATTCAAAGTTTTACATAGGAATATATAAGAAAAAAAAAGCTATTTTGAAAATCTTGCCTAGGAACCACAGCGGCCAGCGAAAGCTGTAACTGTATGGAATATATTAATTATCAATATTTCTTCACTTAGGGCAGTTATGTTAGTTTAAGAGTTGTTGTAAAATGTGCTTTATAAATAATAATTTCATCACAATGTGTATTGGTAAAATCTTTTAAAACTCTATCCAAATAACTGTATCTCACTTCATTCTCAATGACCGTGTAGTGTAGAAACTCATGTGAAATTATCGGCATGCAAAGGTTTTTTGACTTGCCTAGATTCAAGCTTGTTGCTGTTCCTGTACTGCTAGGGGGTAGGGTGGGGCCAAAATGTCCTACCAAAGTTTTACATAGGAATATATAAAAGTGAATTTCTTTTGCTTTCTTTTAAAGTATATATAGCCATGATTAATGATATTTATATGGAAATGAAGATTCAAAGTGTTTAAATTAAGACATTTTAAGTTAAAAAAATAATAGGGAAATGGAGTGGAAGAAATTGCCATCATCCATTGATAACAAAAACTTTCAAAACAATGTTTAATGGATTTGCTTTAGAACTTTTATTATGTTGCCTTTGGTATTAACCATGACAAAATGAACATCATATTAACAAAACTCTTTAAATAACATTTAATTTCAAAAGTTGATAACTCATGATAAATAACAATTTTTTTGTGTATCTTTTCATTATGACATAGATAACTTTTATATATCTGTCTTCAGTCAGGAAATATTCTGTTACCCCACCTCTGTTGATTTTTCTGTGAAATCCTGGCTTACTATTGGTTGAAGTCTGTCACATGAATGAGGTGGATTACTTATAAATCTGTAAATCTATACCCGGTCAATGTATTACGTAACAAACACAACGTGATGTCATAATAGGCACAGTAAAAGTGTGATGAAACATTTAGTAGAGAAAATCATTTATAAACCACAGATATAACGTAAATGTTTCATTGGTGGGGTAAATTCGTTACAGTGTTTTAGTGACGGTACGGGATGATACCTGGTTAGTAAATTTCATACCTGGCGAGGCGAAGCCGAATCAGGTGTGAAATTTCCTAACCCGGTATCATCCCGTCACTAAAACGCTATGTAACTAATATAAAGGGGTTCATGTCAGTCCAGCTTTCCAGCTGGCTGATACACATTTAAAGTAGGTAACTGTGACCTTTGATTAAAGATGCTATGTAAAAATCCTGTCTGGCTCAGAACTAGAAAGTTACATTAGGCCTAGACTGATCATTGTGATACATGAAGATGGGTACTTAAAGTTTTTTCTTGGTCCCATTGAGTTGACAGGGTTTGACTGTATGTTGTGAACATGTTACTATTATTTAGCATTACTTTTGTTTGTTGTAGAGCTGTTAGTGTTATCATGGACAAAGATCGATCTATTGTTGATGAGAAGATGGCAGAGGGTTTTACAGCTCTTCATATTGCTGCTGCTAATGACTATGTAGAGATTGCTAGTGTTCTTATCCACAGGGTCAGTATTGTGGCAGCTGTCAATGAATGTTAAATAAAAAAAATGATATTGTTCACCTATTAGAATAATGATATTTAAAATGTCTGTAATTTGACAGGCTTAACAGTGATGTGGCATTTTCTTTGCATCTATCATTCTTTCATTATGTAAGCTTTATATCTCACCTGAGGTGAAGGATCAAGCGAGCTTTTCTGATCAAAATTGGTCTGTCATATTCCATGTCATCATTGTTGTACTTTCAACAAAACAAATAAATTAATATTCAGAATTTGTAATTTTATACCAAGTATTTATTGTATAAGTATACCAGGTATTTTAGTCTAAGTATCATGAAGTAAAAAATCACAATATATTTTAGGAATGAATTTGAGAGCTACCCAAGTTATTTTCAGTTATTAAGTATAGAAAACGAGACACTTTCTCCTAGGGATATGCAATTTTATCCTTATACCGGTATATCGCGATTTTTTTTTTTTTGCGTGATACATATCATGATACAGAGGCCTAAATACTGGTATTTAGGTACATATTATAAAGTCCAGAAATTATTCATTTATTTGTTCAATCTTTCAAATTACAATTCATAAAATTTTGAAAAAAAAAAAATTGTTTTTCTAGCATATTTTAAATAAAAATAATGAAAATTCATTAAAAATCATTGTAAAAAATTGATTGTAAAAATATCACGATATTATCGTGATATTTTGGGGGAAACTCGTTATATATCGCGATACAAAATTTTTGGCGATACCCATCCCTACTTTCTCCCTTAAAAATGCCTTGAAATTGTTTGTATTTTAAATGTGATGTCAAGTGGATTAATATGTTTTTGACGTATGTTATTGTGATTTTGGCAACCCAGGTTATACAATACAGATTAATTTTTATCCAATCAAATTACACGTTACAACCAAAATTAAATTACTGATATATAGATAAAAGCATGCATCCCTATTATATCATGATTTATGACTAAACTTAAAACACATCTCAATAAATTGTTCAAAAATTGCTATGTGAATATTGTTTTACGTAAAGCAGCGTAATACGCACAGGCTTATATTTTACCTGTTGATTTTGCAACTATGATATATGCAGAACATTGTTAATACTTATTAACGTACACAATTTACAAAAAGAAAATTTATTCATCACTTATAACATTTTTTTTTTATTTATGGAGTTTCTTAATATTAGAATTCTCTTCCTTTGGTTGATAATTTATAGCAATTTCAGCTGTAAAGAAATACCTTGATGATATGCTGATATATAAGTGCATAAAGATAAGTTGAAATTTAGCTAATAAAGCCACTTAAATCAGGGAAATATGTTTAATTCTATGTTTACCATTAATTGTATTTTCTGGATAAAACTAAGAAAAAAACTAAGAAATGTACTTTGTACCTGTTTTGCTAATTGATTTATAGTACATGTAGATTTTATTGTATAAAGTCATTCCTAGGTTCTAATAGGTGTTGTTTGTTGACGGGGAAATGGGGGGGCAGAATGATTGGAATCAAGAAGGAAAGAAATAATCTGTTTAAATTGTTTCTAATCAAAACAAAATACTCGTTTTTCGCAAAATAGTTTTATATTCAGATGTTTGCCATATATGCGGATATTTATGACACAAGAGTACGAAAATAAAAGAAAACGTCATATTTCTCGTTTGTTTTATCATAATCATTATCAAAATATAGAGATGAATCATTTCTTTCAAAAAATATGAATTACAACATTTTCACACAAAGACTTTTTAAGATATAACCTGTTCTGCGTGTCGGAATTGTAAAAAACACAACAAGAAAAACGGGATGATACTTACATTGAATTCCATTATAATTTTTCCTGCGAGATGAATTACAATGAATTTGCTTCATTTTAAAGATACAAGTCATATAAATTAAATACCTATTGATCTGAATGCGATCTGATATTTTTTGGTTCTTTTTAGCGCATATTTGGGGTAGAACAATAATGTCTGAAAATAATCTATTTTTAGCATTTTACACTGTTTTTGCACGTGCTTCTGTGTAAAAATAAGCATATAAAGGTATTGTTTTTAATACCTAAAAATTAAGAGCAATTGGTCAGGAAAGAAATGTGAAAGTTTTGAAAATTTCACACAAAGACTTTTCGGACATAGGTCCCCCCTTAAATAAACACGGCTGATGAAGGTCTGTAACACGGTTGAAATATTTCGAAAAGTGTTTTAAAGTTTTTTATTCTATTACAAAGAAGAGACTTTGGATGTACATATATATATATATATCATATATCAAATCAATATTTCAAACATTTGATGCTTTCTTATTTATTGAAAATTTCCCGTCAAAAGATTTTATGTATAAGTACGGCCAATTTAGCCCTGATGCCATAGTCATTAAAGCAGCTAGAACAAGAACAGCTAGTTTACCTCACATACAATTTGAGTACTGTACATTTAGTGATTTACATAATTTGGCACATTCAAAATTTAGCATAGTCACTTGGTATGGAGTTGTTGTGTGAAAATGTTGCTAATTCATACTTTATTGTATTAATAAATGATTTATCAGCATTTTCATAAATTAGCACATTGTTCAATTGTGCCGAAGTCGCTAAAATATAAGCCTGCTATTATAAGTACACAATATTCACATACAATTTTTGACATTGATGTTATAATTATATATACATATATTTAAAATCATGCATTCCTATAATATAATGATTTATTTATTTGTTGTTTTTTATAATTTAAGGGGCAGTGTAATGTGAACGTAACAGACAAACATCTGAATATAAAACTGTGTCTCTCAAGGTCACAAAAACAATGGAGGTATTTTGTTTTGGTATGAGATACAATTTGAACATTTACTGTTAGAGTAGATTGGTATGAGATAAAGCCTTGATTACATTTACTGTTAGAGTAGATTGGTATGAGATAAAGCCTTGATTACATTTACTGTTAGAGTAGATTGGTATGAGATAAAGCCTTGATTACATTTACTGTTACATGTAGAGTAGATTTGTATGAGATAAAACCTTGATTACATTTACTGTTAGAGTAGATTGGTATGAGATAAAGCCTTGATTACATTTACTGTTAGAGTAGATTGGTATGAGATAAAGTCTTGATTACATTTACTGTAAGAGTAGATTGGTATGAGATAAAACCTTGATTACATTTACTGTTAGATTAGATTGGTATGAGATAAAACCTTGATTATAATTACTGTAAGAGTCTTTATGAGATAAAGTCTTATATATATACTGTTAGAGTAGATTGGTATGAGATAAAGCCTTGATTACATTTACTGTTAGAGTAGATTGGTATGAGATAAAGCCTTGATTACATTTACTGTTAGAGTAGATTGGTATGAGATAAAGCCTTGATTATAATTACTGTTAGAGTAGATTGGTATGAGATAAAACCTTGATTATATTTACTGTTAGAGTAGATTGGTATGAGATAAAGCCTTGATTACATTTACTGTTAGAGTAAATTGGTATGAGATAAAGCCTTGATTACATTTACTGTTAGAGTAGATTAGTATGAGATAAAACATTGATTACATTTACTGTTAGAGTAGATTGGTATGAGATAAAGCCTTGATTATATTTACTGTAAGAGTAGATTGGTAAGAGATAAAGCCTTGATTACATTTACTGTTAGAGTAAATTGGTATGAGATAAAGTCTTGATTACATTTACTGTTTGAGTATATAATTATATATACATATATTTAAAATTGGTATGAGATAAAGCCTTGATTATATAACTGTTAGATTTATTTATTTGATAAAACCTTGATTATATTTACTGTTAGAGTAGATTGGTATGAGATAAAGCCTTGATTACATTTACTGTTAAAGTAGATTGGTATGAGATAAAGCCTTGATTACATTTACTGTTAGAGTAGATTGGTATGAGATAAAGTCTTGATTACATTTACTGTTAGAGTAGATTGGTATGAGATAAAACCTTGATTACACTTACTGTTAGAGTAGATTGGTATGAGATAAAACCTTGATTACATTTACTGTTAGAGTAAATTGGTATGAGATAAAGCCTTGATTACATTTACTGTTAGAGTAAATTGGTATGAGATAAAACCTTGATTACATTTACTGTTAGAGTAGATTGGTATGAGATAAAGCCTTGATTACATTTACTGTTAGAGTAGATTGGTATGAGATAAAACCTTGATTACATTTACTGTTAGAGTAGATTGGTATGAGATAAAGTCTTGATTACATTTACTGTTAGAGTAGATTGGTATGAGATAAAGCCTTGATTACATTTACTGTTAGAGTAGATTGGTATGAGATAAAGCCTTGATTACATTTACTGTTAGAGTAGATTGGTATGAGATAAAACCTTGATTACACTTACTGTTATAGTAGATTGGTATGAGATAAAACCTTGATTACATTTACTGTTAGAGTAAATTGGTATGAGATAAAACCTTGATTACATTTACTGTTAGAGTAGATTGGTATGAGATAAAGCCTTGATTACATTTACTGTTAGAGTAGATTGGTATGAGATAAAGCCTTGATTAAATTTACTGTTAGAGTAGATTGGTTTGAGATAAAACCTTGATTACATTTACTGTTAGAGTAGATTGGTATGAGATGATTAGTGGTTCTTCAAATATTAATCTTAAAATTGATTGACTGAAAATATAAAATAGTTTGATTTAAATATCTTAGCATGTAGACAGCATCTAGACAGAATATAAATGACTTAATAACTTATTTAATTATGATAAGCCACATGGGATTTCTTGGTCACCTGAGTCACTCAGGTGACCTATTGCTATCTGTTTGTGTCCGTCATGATTGTGCATCATCTGTTATGCCTTGTGCATTAACATTTGAACATTTTCAGCTTCTTCTCTGCAACTGCTCAACCAATTCCAACCAATTTGTGTATTTCATGGTCCCTGCCCCCCCCCCCCCCCCCCCCCCCCGGGACAGGGGTGGGGCTAAAACCACCAAATTTAGTGCAATCTTTAAAAATCTTCTCACTCCTGGACATCAAGCAGTCAAACTGTTGGTATGATTGTAATAAGCAGAGAGCCCTCTACTAAAGTTGTGTAATTCATGACCCCAGGTTCAGGGGTTCAGGAGTTAAAGTATGTAGATCATATAGTAAAAATGCATTATTTCTTTGAAATTCTTCTTTTCTGTTCCTATGTAATAAATAAACTCCAAAATTGTGAATTTCACAGCCCCTGGGTCTAGGGTTCTGGTGTTAAGGCAGGGCTCTATTGATTATATATGGAAAAAAAATCCCATTAATTCTTTGAAAATCTTCTCTGCTTCTGTGTATTAAACCAACTAACTAATAGTTTATAATTATGATGAGCAAGAGTTGTGAATTTTTTTGTCCGTGGGTCGGGATTTTGGTGTTAGGGCAGGACTCAATTAATTATGTAGTGAAAATGCATTTATTCTGTTAAGTAATCCTGTTAAATCTTTAGTGTTGATCAGATTAACAAAGTGCATAGTTATGATGACTAAATACAAATCTACCTTCTTAAAATTTTTTAAAGCTTTATGGTTCCAGAGTGAGGGGCTTTTGTTTCTCATTTTCGGGGGGGAGGGGGGAAGGCTCAGGGGTTCTGGTGTTAGTGAGAGACTAAATAAGTTATTAGCTCACCTGAGCCAAAGGCTCAAGTGAGCTTTTCTGGTCAAAATTTATCTGTTGTCTATCTTTGGCATTGTTGTTGTTGTCGTTGTAAACTTTTCACTTTTAGCTCACCTTAGCTGAAGGCTCAAGTGATCTTTTCTGATCAAAATTTGTCCGTTGTCTGTCGTTGTCATCTTTGGCATTGACGCTGTTGTTATTGTTGTTGTAAACTTTTCACATTTTCATCTTCTTCTGAAGAACCACTATGCCAATTTCAACCAAATTTGCTACAAAGTATCCTTGGGTAAAGGGGATTCAAGTTTGTTCAAATGAAGGGCCATGTCCTCTTCCAAGGGGAGATAATTATGAATTTGTGAAAAATTTATGGCATTTTTAGCTCACCTGAGTCCAAGGCTCAAGTGAGCTTTTCTGATCACATTTTGTCCATCTGTAAACTTTTCACATTTTCAACTTCTTCTAAAGAACCAATGGGCCAATTTTAACCAAACTTGATTAAAAGCATTCTTGGGTAAAGGGAGGTTTAAATTGTTAAAATGAAGGGCCAAGTCCTCTTACAAGGGGAGGTAATCAAGAAAAGACAAAAATAGGGTGGGGTCATTAAAAAATCTTCTTCTCAAGAACCACTGGGCCAGGAAAGTTGAAACTTATGTGGAAGCATCCTTATAGTGTAGATATTAAATTGTTAAAATCATGACCCCTTGGGGTAGGGCAGGGCCACAATAGGGAATCCAAGTTTTACATAGAAGTATATAGAACAAATCTTTAGAAATCTTCTTCTCAAGAACCACTGGGCCAGGAAAGCTGAAACTTATGTGGAAGCATCCTTGGGTAGTGTAGATATTTAATTGTTAAAATCATGACCCCCGGGGTAGGGCAGGGCCACAATAGGGATTTTCAAGTTCTACATAGAAATATATAGAACAAATCTTTAAAAATCTTCTTCTCAAGAATCACTTGGCCAGGAAAGGTGAAACTTATGTGGTAGTGTAGATTCTATAAATATCATAAAAGGGAAGGAGGTAGGGGGCACGATAGGTATAGCAAGAGGGGAAATCTGGTCAAGAACTGCATCACCCAAGTTACGCAGGTGAGCAATGTGGCCCATGGGCCTCTTGTTTAAAAAATCTTCTTCTCAAGAACCAATGGGCCAGGAAAGATGAAGCTCACATGGAATCATCCTCTGGTAGTGTTGATTTAAATTTGTTCAAATCATGACCCCGCGGGGTAGCACAATGGCCAATCAAAGTTTTACATAGGAATATATAGGAAAAATCTTCCAAGAACCATTGATACAGGAAAGATGAAACTCATGTGAAATCATCCTAAGAAGTGTAGATTCATGTTTGTTCAAATCATGACCCTCGGGGGTAGGGTGGGGCCACAATGGCCGATCAAAGTTTTACATAGAAATATATAGGAAAATTCTTTAAAAATCTTCTTCTCAAGAACCATTGAGACAGGAAAGATGAAACTCATGTGAAATCATCCTCAGATAGTGTAGATTTAAAATTGTTCATATCATGACCCCCGGGGGTAGGGCAGGGCCACTATGGCTGAACATATAGGAATATATAGGAAAAGTCTTTAAAAATTTTCTTCTCAAGAATCACTGGGCCAGGAAAGATGAAACTAATGTGGAAGTATCCTCTGGTAGTGTAGATTCAATTTTGTTTAATACATGGGGTAGGGTGGGCCCACAATGGGGCATCAAAGTTTATCATAGGAATACATAGGAAAGCCATGATTGGTCATAGTTAGAATGGAGCATCCTCTTGATTGTAGATTCAAATTTGTTCAAATAAAGACCCCCCCCCCTCGGTTCGGATAGGGCCAAAATGGGGTATCAAAGTTTAATGTAGGAATACATAGGAAAAATCCTCTAAAAATCAAAGATGTGATTGTTTATATTTATATGGAAGCATCCTCGGGTAGTGTAGATTCAATTTTATTCAAATCATGACCCCAGGGGGTAGAGTTGGGCCACAATGTGTGATCAAGATTTTATGAAGAATACAAAGGAAAAATCATTAAAATTCTTCACAAAAGCAACAAAGCCATGATGGATCATCAATATAAAAGCATTAAAAAAAAGTAATTCAGATTTAAATTTGTTCAAATCATGACCAACCAGGAGAATAGATGAGCGATTAAAGTGGATCATAGTTATACAAAGGAATATATTAAACAGCTAGATCAATAAAAATTTTCATCTTATAAACAGCAAAGCCATTATGTGTCATATTAATTTAAAAGCATTTGTAGGAAGAATAGATTTAAGTTTGTTCAACTCCATGCAATGATAAGCAAGGATCCTTCTTCCAGATTTGTGAATTTCAATGCCCCTGGGTCAGGGGTATTATAGAGGGGGACTCTACTTATCTACTGAAAATGAATCATTTTATGCTTTGAAATCTGCTCCTTAGTACTAATCAAACATTTATAATGAACAAAGATTGTTAAATCTGTGGACTCGGGCTGCGGGGTTCCAGTAGGGTGGGGCACCACTGATTATTGCTGATTTTTACTGATTAGTGGAAATGTATTTTTTTGTTCCCCTTCTCTGCCTATGGGTATTAAGTAACCAAACTAAGCATGCTAAGTGTATAGTTATGCTGATCAATGGTGCCTTATTGGAAATTGTAAATGCCATGGCCTCTGGTTTAAAATATGAACTAAATTCAATGGTTGGAAAGTTGTTGCATGATGCTCATGTGACCTATAAGCTTTAAGGCCCATGGGCTTCTTGTTTAAAATTTCAAACACTTGTTAAAATATTAGCTGATGTACCACTTATAAATGAGAGACAGTGAGAGATAACCAAAATGTGACAAAATATGCATGTTTTACTCTTACATCAGCTGCAGCCATTAATGGTTCAGTTTTATGTTTTGTTTTGTAGCTTGTGATGTCAATGCCCAGGACAACAATGGAAACACAGCCTTACATGTTGCTCAGATGAAGAAGTCTCTACCAGGGGTAATTCATGTGCTTTTTAGCTCAACTGTGATGAAGATTCAAGTCAGCTTTGCTGATGGAAAAGTTGTACAGAGTACCTCTACCATCTGTCTGTCTCTCATCAGGTTGGGGGGATTTTGCTATAATAGTGGTATATCACTATTATAGTGAGATATAGCTACATTTTTAGCTGTATTTGTCCTCGATTTCATCAGAGAACATGCTTGCTGTTTATGGTACAAGTCATTTTCTGTCGATGTGTTTCATAAAACAAACACACTTTTTAAAATGGAAGTTACATTTTTAACATAGCAAGAAAGTCTGAATCTATTTTTTCTCTCACGCATGTGCACAAATTAATACTTTAATCCTCATTGAACTAGGATTGTCGAATTTACAGTGTAAAAGATCATTTTTTGTCTGCATGGTAACTGGTATGGATTCAAAATGCTACTCCTCCTACAGTTTTGGTCTGATTTCAGTATAACTTGCTGAACAAATAGTATGCACTAAAATGTACATATCTTTTTATTTGTTTTTTATTTTGATGAATGGTGTTGACATGATTACTAAAACTGGAAATATTTGTGAATTACATTCAAAACAATACTCTCTCTAAAGTTTGGTCTGATTTTAGTGTAACCTGGCATGCAAGTAGACTACACTGAGATGCCATATAAGTGGAAATTTTAAGTGAGATGCAAATTTAGGGATTTGTCCTTAAAAATTGGTATTTAATTTTTATCCCCCCCCTTCGAAAAAGGGAGGCATATTGCTTTGCTGCTGTCTGTCGGTCCATTTACTTTCCATTCATTTTCTTCACAACTGTTGCACATACTGAAATGAAATTTGGTATACAGGTACCGTGGTATATCAGATGAATATCTAGGTCAAGTTCTGTTTTGGGTACGATCGCACCATTTTTGACAGAGTTATGCCCCTTGGACTTAGAAAAATTCCAATTATTTGCAGTTTCCGTTCATTTTTTTTCGGAGAGGTTGCACATATTGAAATGAATTTTAGCATACAGATAAGTCAGATGAATATCTAGGTCAAGTTTTGTTTTGGGTACCATCGCACCATTTTTGACAGAGTTATGTGTATTGAAATGGAATTTAGTGTACAGATTTGTCAGATGAATATCTAGTTCAAGTTCTGTTTTGGGTATGATCGCACCATTTTTGACAGAGTTATGTCCTTTTTGACATAGAAAAATTCCAATTTGTTGGGGAAGGGGGCATAAGTGTTTTACAAACATTTCTTGTTTAGTGTCATGTAATTTGAGCGATTTTAAACTGCTCAGTAAAGAAGCTGTTAAGAGTATATCACAATTAATATTTGTGTCAGTAATTTTTGAGAAGGAAAATAATTCTCTTTCCTTTGTAGCTGATACAACTGAAACCAGAAGACAAAAATGTTGGTACACAGATTATTTGTGCTTTGTTAGAAGCAAAGGCCGACATTAATATTGAAAATCAGGAGAAAAAGTCCCCCCTGGATTTGGCTGAGGATGATATGGTCAAGCATTTCATGGTCATGTGAGTTACAAATAGAAAGTAGAGATGGTCATCTAAATCAGATAATTAATTTTATACCAGATTCTGGGATTGATTGACTTCCTTGAAATCTTATGAATAATTTACACAGGTTGTCTAAAAAGGCTACAACTTCAAACCTAGCTGTGACAAAGAAAGGTGTGGGAATTCCTTCAGACTGGGAGGCCATGGGTCGGGAACCATTCAGAAGAGTTCCCCTTTCTCCTGATGGTGGTGGTATGCTGCAGAAGGAATACCAAATGGTGGCTGATAAATTTAAAAAGACACTAGGACAAGCCAAAATTTTAACAATAGAAAGAATCCAAAATCTCTATTGCTGGGAATGTTATTATTTGTAAGTGATAATTTTGTGCATGTTAATTTTATTTCTCTTATGTTTCTCCATTTTTTGCTTCTCTAGGATGCATGACCAGGCCTTTCAAAATCTGCCGGTACCCGGTACTTTTACCCGGTTGGATTCATTCATGGTACCGGCCAAAATATTCAGTGGAGAAAAAAAAATCGCGTGAAAATACGATAGGCCCTACCATGTTTTACAAAAGTTGTGGTTACGTAGCTTTGTATTATTCTTTAATTCGTAATGGTATCTAATAACGTTTTTGATTGGTTAGTCAAGAAGATCATTAAAGCGTTTGAATAAATGAAACTAAAGAGATTGCGTAACGCGTCTTATAGATCTTGTCGAAAACGAAAGTAGATTTCGATATCAAATGCCACCGTCACTGATTTTGACAAAAGCGAATGACTAGGAATATATTTTAAATAAATACGGTCAAACAAATAAAAAATAGGAATCTAGATGTCAAAAATGAAAGTGTCAATTTAAAGCCATGGTAATGAGTTTCACAAAAGATTTTAAGATACAAGGAACTAGACCACGGAAAATCTTCAACACAATTGACCGATAAAGAGACGGACATGAACAGTAGATAGTTCTTTGACCACCTCTGTACATTTTAATAGCCTCAACTCTTCAAATTTAAGTGTCAAAATCCGCAGCTGACGATATAAATTACTTACAGTCTTGAATATCTGCAACTTTCTGATGAAACAAGAGGACATAAAACAGAAACTATTTCTTTTACCACACATTTAATTCTTTGATTCAGCAGTTTTCTTGTGGTCAAGAGAATGACCTTGCGGACGTTTACTTTCTTCCCAATATTGTAACCATATCCAGTAAAGTGAGGGAGTCATATCTAAAAATTTTTTTGTCTCCAGTCTTGATGTCATCTTTATCTAATTTACACATGTATATTATTTTATATGTATATGTACCAGTGCATGAAAAATATGCTGAATTTATTGGTACATGCTATGCATCATGCAGTGCTTCTTCTAAATTTTTTTTTAAATCTGCACTTTACTGTAGAACAGAAATGAATTTAATTTAATGCAAATACAATTTCATTTCTCTTTTATTAAATTTAAATTTTGAATTGCCATTTCCTTTCGTGACTCAATAACTTTTTTTTTATATTTAAAACAAATTAACACTTACAACTCAAACCTTGCAAAATTTTTTTGAACACATTTATATAAACAAATATAGCATAGAACTTAGAAGTTTTACTCTGCTCAAATAACTAATTTTTTCTATGTAATTCCACCCATCCAGTGCTAAACTTCACATGTAATGTGTATTGACCAAAAATAAACTTTGAAACATGGCATAAAAATAACACTGATAGCAGCATACTTCTATGTGTCTAGAAACCAGGAAATGCTGTCTGGTGGCTTCTAAATTTCAAAATTTTTCCGGGGGGGCATGCCCCCGGACCCCCCTAGCAGGCTTACGCCTTCGGCGTTCGCCAAGTGGTACCTCCTATTTTTGATAAAGTACCACCTGGTTCAAATCTTTTTGAAAGCCCTGCATGACCCTCCTAGATGTGGTAGGTCTGCAGTTGTGTTTAATAGGAATGAAAAAGTAACTTTTTTAGAAAGATTCTCAAAAACAGCTATTTAAAAGCCATGATTTGTCATGTTGATATTGACTCATCGTCAAGTAGTTATATATAATATAGCTGTATATGTTTTTACCAATCAGGATGTAACAATAAGCGAAGTTACAAGGGAATGTATAGAAAAATCTTCTAAAATCTTTTATCAAGAACAGCAAAGACATGACTAGTACAAGTGAAAAATCTTTTTAAAATCTGCTCTAGAACCACAGGGCCAGGAAAAATGAAACTCAAGTGGAATCATTCTCAGGTGGTGTAGATTCAAATTATGACCACAAGAGATAGGATGGGCCACAATGGGTAATCAAAGATTTACATAGGAATATATGCACATTAAATACGAAAGATCTTTAAAAAATCTTCTCAAGAATAGCAAAGCCATAATTAGTGATATTAATATGGAAGCATATTCAGGTAGTGTAGATTCAAATTTGTTCAAATCAGGGCCCCTGGGGTTAGGGTGGACCATAATGAAGTTTTCAAAACTAAAAAGAAAAAAGCCACAGTAAGTCAAAGAAATACTGGGGTATGTAAGCATTCTTTGTTAGTGTAGATTCAAGTTTATTCAAATCATAACCCCCCCCCCCCCTTTTTTTAGGAGTAGGTTGGGACCACTTATACTTATTTTCAATTCTGGGTTGATTTTTGTTTTTTTTCTTGAACAGATGAGCAAAGTGGCCCATAATTTATTTGAATTTGCCTTGCCTATTAAATTATATTAATCCTAAAATTGGTTATAAATGTAGTAAAACACTACATGTCAATTTTATTAGCTCTTCTGAGCCAAAGGCTCAAAGAGCTAATGCTATGGCCATTCGTGATGTTTTAGAATATGGGCCATAACTCAAGAACCCCTTGGCCAATCAGTGTCAAATTTTTCACAGGGTATCCTTGGCCCAAGGGCTACCATTTACATGTATACTAAAATAAGGGTTGGGACCCTTGAACAAGGGGAGATAATCAGGAAAACAAAACCAAAAGTACTGGTTGCTAAAAAATCTTCTTCTCCAGAACCACCAGGCAGATTTTCACCAAACTTACATACAAGGTTCAGGATGTGTCGAAGATTAAAATTTGCGTGGGGTATTACCCTGGGGCAAAAGGCATGGTCTCAAGGTCACTTCAAAGTTGACCTAAATTTACAATTAATAAAAATGTTTATATTTTGCTTACTATAAGGACTAGGATCATCAAATCTTGTAAGTTGATGCATCTTAGTACTTCACATCAGGTTCATTCAAAAGTAGGTCACGATGATCTACTTTTTAAATTTTGCGGGCATTTGTTTTCAAATTGTTTAAAAGGCATATTTTGATTACCTTCAGACCTACAATCATCAAACTTGGTCAGTAGATGCATCTTGGGACTTTGAAAATGTTGACCAAAATGTAGGTCACGATGACCTACTTTCGACATTTTATGGCTATAAATAAATATCTTAGGTATTTATTAGCTTAGAATCAAGAGTGACAACCAAAAAGTAGGTCATGGTGACATACTTTTGACATTTTATGGCTTTATTTAAGTATCTCTGGTACTTATTGGCTTAGAATCATCAAACTTTGTGAGTTGATGCATCTTGGGTTTTCGGAGAGTGACAACTAAAAAGTAGGACACGGTGACCTACTTTTGAAATTTTATGGCTATATTTAAGTATTTCAGGTACTTACTGACTTAGAATCATCAAACTCTTTTTGTTGATGCATCTTGGGTTTTCAGAGAATGTCGATGAAAAAATAGGTCATGGTGACCTACTTTTGACATTTTGTGGCTATATTTAAGTATCTCAGGCACTTCTTGGCTTAGAATCATCAAGTTTTGACAATCAAAAAGTAGGTCACTGTGACCTACTTTTGACATTTTATCGCTATATTTAATTATAATGGGTACTTATTGGCTAGGAATCATTGAACTTTGTCAATTGACCTACTTTTGAATGTCTCAGGTACTTATTGGCTTAGTATCATCAAACTTTGTCAGTTTATGCATATTGGGTTTTCAGAGAATGTCAACCAAAAAGCAGGTCATGGTGAACTACTCTTGAATATCTCAGGTACTTATTCACTTAGAATCATCAGTCTTTGTCAATTAATGTATCTTGAGTCCTTAGAAACTTTCAATCAAAAGGTAGGTCATTGTGACCTACTTATGGTATTTTATAATTATAATATCTTCAGTCTTAACTGACTAAATATTATCAAACTTTTTCAGTTGATGCATTTTGGGTCTTATGATACTGATAGAAATGGAGGCTTCTAATAGAAGTGATAGATCGTACAATTTATCAGAAGAGTGATTCAAGGCCCTTGGGCCTCTTGTTTTAGATGCAAGGAGATATTATTTTAACTGTAGTAAAGGTACCACAGAAATTATTATAGTATACCACAAAATCAGAATCTCTTGTGAAGTGTATAGAGGACTTTTACTGGTATTGTAGTAAATCATTTTCTATTTAATACTTTAAAAAATTATCTTTCAAATCATGTAAAATATTCTGCTTTGTAGAAAACGCAATCGGATGGAAATACAGTACGGGGGCAGTGGATGTTCCAATGAGAGAGAACTTTTTCATGGTACTCTACCCCACCTTGTAGATGTCATCTGTAAAGATAACCTGGACTTCCGTCTTGCTGGGGAGAGAGTTGGGGCCTTATTTGGGAAAGGTACATACTTTGCATCGGATGCCAAGTATTCAGATTTGTATGCCCAAGTGGACAAAGAGAAGAACAAATATATGTTCCTTGTCAAAGTATTGTGTGGCAAGTTGGCTCTTGGAGACCCAAAATATGCCAGACCCCCACCTGTGGATCCTAAAAATCCTAATTCAGAGCTGTATGACTGCTGTGTGGATAATCTGGATAATCCAAGAGTATTTTGTGTGTTTGATAAGAATCAGTACTATCCACAGTATATGATTAAATACAAGTAATCTGAAAAGTTTCACTCTGACTTGCTTGTAGACAAAATCTGCTTTAATATCTGTTTTTAGGTCACCTGAGTAAACTCAGGTGACCTATTGCTATCTGTTTTCGTCCGTCGTCGTTCGTCGTACGTCGTATAATAAATCGTTAATTTTGAACATTTTCAGCTTCTTCTCTGCAACCACTGAACCAATTTCAACCAAATTTGGCACAAAGCATCTATGGGTGAAGAGGAACAAAAATTGTGAATTTCATGATCCCTGCCCCCCTGGGGCCTGAGGGGTGGGGCCAAAACCACTAAAATTGTGTGTTTAAAAATCTTCTTCTTTATTCCTGGAAATCAAGCAGTCAAACTGTTTGCATGATTGTAATCAGCATTGAGTCCTCTACCAAAATTGTGAAATTCATGGCCCTGGGGTCAGGGGTTATAGTGCTAGGGCAGGGCTACACAAGTAGGTAGTGAAAATGCATTATTTCTCTGAAAATCTTCTTCTCTGCTCCTGGGTATTAAATAAACCAACTAAGTACATGATGAGCAAGAGTGCCCCTACCAAAATTGTGAATTTTATGGCCCCAGGGTCAGGGTTTCTGTTGTTTGTGACCAGGGCTGTGTGTATATACAGTGAAAATACATGATTTCTTTGAAAATCTTCTTCTCTGCCCCTGGATATTAAATAAACTAACTAAGTGCATAGTTATGATGAGCAAGAGTGCCTCTATCAAAATTGTGAATTTTTTGGCCCCAGGGTCAGGGGTTCTGGTAGGGGGGGGGGGGCTTTATAGATTATATAGTAAAAATACATGATTTTTTTGAAAATCTTTTCTCTGCTCCTAGATATTAAATAAATTAACTAAGTGCATAGTTATGATGAGCATATATATCTACCAAAATGTGTGAATTTTATGGCCCCAGGGTCATATATTCTGGTGTATGAGGGGTTAATGATAATATTGTGAAAATACACAAATTCTTTGAAAATTTCTTCTTTAAATATGTATTTTATATAAACTAACTAAGTGCTTTTTATGATGAGCAAGAGTGCCTCTACCAAAATTGTGAATTTTATGGTCCCTGGGTCAAGGCTTCTCTTGTAGGGGGGCGGGGGGCTCTATAGATTATATAGTAAAAATACATGAATTCTTTGAAAATCTTCTTCTCTGCTCCTAGGTATTAAATAAACTAACTAAGTGCATAGTTATGATGAGCAACAGTGCTTTTACCAAAATTGTGAATTTGATGGTCCCAGGGTCAGGGGTTCTGGTGTTGGGGCGGGGCTCTATAGATTATATAGTGAAAAAATACATGAATTCTTTGAAAATCTTCTTCTCTGCTCCTAGGTATTAAATAAACTAACTAAGTACATAGTTATGATGAGCAAAAGTGCCTCAACCAAAATTGTGAATTTTATGGTCCCAGGGTCAGGGATTCTGGTGTGTGTGTGTGTGTGGGGGGGGGGGGGTCTGTTGATTATATAGTGAATATACATTAAATCTTTGAGAACATTTTCTTCTCTGTCTCTGGGTATGAAGCAGATGAACTACCTAAATAGTTATGATGAGCAAGGCTTACTAATCTTGCAGAATTTTGAATTTCAAGGCCCCAGGGTCAGGGGTGGGGGTGGAGCTCTACATATACTAATGAATTAATTGTTTGAAATCTGCTCCTTTGTATTTATAAAACATTTATTTATTTTTTGATAGGCAATTTTAACGGTGCCTTTTTAAAATTTGTGCAATGTGTGGACCTAGGGTCAGGGGTTTATTTCACAGTGTTAGGGGCACTACTGATTATTGCTGAATATTACTGATTAGTTGGAATGCATTTTTGTTCCCTTACCTTGCGTATGCGCGCATTGCAAAACCCCTGCGAGGTGATCATATATAATTCATTTATTTCCGTAATTTTTCATGAATTTTATTGATGAAATGTTCATGAAGATCCTATAATTATTATTGGATATATTAAATCAATAAACCAAGCTGAGCAACTGTAGTGTATTTTTATGATGATCAATGGTGCCTCTTTCAAAATTGTGAATGCCATATAGCATCTGGCTTAAAACATGAATCAAATTCAATAACTGGAAAGTTGTTGCAGAATGCTCAGGTGACTTATAAGGCCCATGGGCCTCTTGTACTATAATATCTTTACTTCCTGATTTTTCTAATAAATAATAAATAAATAATATAATATTCACAGTTTTTGTAAACAGTGCAACACGAGTGTCTGTATATTGTTTATGTTTAAATTACCGATGAAATGCGTTGAAACTCGCAGTATATATTACAACTGCACGGACAAATATATTGTGTGTTTGTTTTGCTTACAAACATGTCTACTGCGCTATTCTGCATTAATTGGCTGTAAAACTTTAAATTTGTTTTTCTGCTTCTTGTCAAAAGTTCCTGTTTAAGAAAAAGGTTACACAGTCACGCTATCAAATTCCTTTGCAAGAAATGTTTTCTTATGCTGCAGCTATTCATATTTGAATTTCTCAATATGTATATCATATGCCACTCATGGATTTAGAGGGGAGGAAGACCACCCCCGTCCTCTTTGTGACTAGTATATGTGTGTGACTGAAGGCACCTACTCCGACCCTAAACTGCCCCCTCCCTTTTCAAGTTCCCGGATTCGCCAATGCATGCGTAATGCATATGTCAAAACTAGTTCAAATTTTTGTCTATACCGATACACGTATGTGTACATTCTAGAAGTCTTTTTCCTTACGCTTATTTCAATACAAGATTTTTTTGAAAATGATTTGAACGAAACATTTGACAGATAGATACTATAGTTAGTACATATATATTACAGTGTGTACATTTCATTGACCATCATATATACATGTTATGAGGGGTTAATGATTAACGAAAATGTCATATTTTACGTTAATTTTTCATTAAATATGACTTTTATATCATGAATAATGCTTTTTATGTCTGATGAATATCGAATCAAGCTTCTTTGCTTGACATTTATTTTCCGTTTTCTGTTCCGTTCCGCTTTCCGTTCCGTTTTCCGTTCCGCGTTTTAGTAACACCCCATAAAAAGGGTCCATTAAGTATAATTGCTTAAGTGCACTTGTCCTTTTCCACAGAAATATATAGGGAAAATCACTAACAATCCACTTGTCCAGAACAGCTGAAACTAATGTCGAAGCATCCTGGGATAGCATAGATTCAAAACTGTTCAAATCACGACGCCTGCAGGTTGGACGGGGCCACAATATAACATAAAAACATAAGCTTCAGCTTTCCTGGCCCAATGGTTCTTGAGAGGATTTTAAAAGAATTTTCCTATATATTTCTATGTAAAACTTGGATTCCCTATTGTGCTCCAGTCATACCCCCGGGGGTCATGATTTTAACCATTTAAAATCTACACTAACCCCAGGATGCGTCCACATAAGTTTCAGCTTTCCTGGCTTACTGGTTCTTGAAAAGAAGATTTTCCTATATATTTCTATATAAAATTTGGATTCCCTATTGTGACCCCACCCTACCCCGGGAGTAATAATTTTATCAATTTCGAATCTACACTACCCCAGGATGTTTCCACATAAGTGTAAGCTTTTCTGACCCACTGGTTCTTGAGAAAAAGATTTTTAAAAAGATTTTTATGCCCCGCCATGAATATGGCCGGGGTATATAGTGTTTGTTATGTTCGTCTTCCATCCTTCCGTCTGTCCTTCACACTTTGCGTTTAGCTCTGTTCAAAGCTAAGTTTAAAAGAAACTATCCAAGATATTTTCATCAAACTTTATATCCTGATAATATTGATGGGAGATATGCAACTGCATCAACATTTTTTGACCTTGACCTTTTCTTTGACCTTGACATCACTTTTCTTGAATTAGTGTTTAGCTCAGTTTTAAACATACCATTCAAGAGGTGTTATGAAACTTCACATGTTGATACATACTAATGAGAGCTATTCAACTGCATCAACATTTTTGACCCAGACCTTTCCTTTGATCTTGACCTCACTTTTCTGAAATTAGTGGTTTGCTCAGTTTTAAAGATACCATTCAAGATATTTTTATCAAATTTTATATGCTGTTACATATTGATGAGAGCAATTCAACTGCATCAACATTTTTGACCTTGACCTTTGCTTTGACCTTGACCTTACTTTTCCTAAATCAGTGTCAAACTTTATATGTTGATACATGTTGATGTAAGTGATTCAACTGCATCAACAATTTTGACCTTGACCTTTTATTTGACCTTAACCTCACTTTTATCAAATTGTGTTTAAGTCAGTTTTAATTAAAGACATCATTTTTAGATATTTTTATTAAAGTCGCTTGGTCCGATTCTAATCGCGAAAAAATGTATTCGCTGTTCTTCTTGAAAAATAATTGTCAATAAATTGTTTCAACTTTTGTCAAATTATATCCCCAAAGTTTTTTTTCTTTTAAAAGATATCAAAATTCAGAAGTTAGAAAAATAATTTTTGTTAGGTCACACCAAAAATAATCCTATGTTGATATCGCGTGAAATCACCTTCGAAAACTTAAATTTTTCGCTTATATCTCATGAAGAACAAACCCGAGCATTTTTTTTTCATAACAAAGTACTTATACCTGTACACGGACAATATTTTAGCCTTCGTTACTAAACTTCCTTTAAAAAAATCTTTAACAAATCTGATTTTCCTTTATTCTTTAAATATGCATATTAATATAAAAATTACTATGGATTATATTCAATTAATTTCTTAATTTTTAAAAGATATAATATTATGACTTTCTTCTTCATGTAATGGAAAAAAATACTCGGGTTTGAATTATCTTGATTATTAGATATAGCCGATAAATTTATTTTTTTCAAAGGTGACGTCACAACAGATTTCAACTTCCCGTCAGGAACTTCTGTTTGTCAATAAGGTTTTGATCTATGTTTTCCTTGCAAGGATTATTGTAATGAACTATAAAATCAATCTTATAATTTATTTTTTTATATTATCTATGTAATGACGTACTTTTATTGTGTAAGATAAAATGTGCCTGTTTCGGACTAAGCGGCTTTAAAGGTACCTGGACACAGATTTGAAGTCAATATTTTCTCTATAATATTACGATTTATATATTTTAATAGCATTTCGCACAAAAATTAATCAAAAATCTTATTTCAGTTAAAAGTTATTAAAACTTCAAAGTTTTTGGCGGGTTTGATTGACTCATCCCTGCACTTTCACAAATTTTAACCTTATTCTTAATCCTTAAGAAAAGTGGCAATCTTGCTGTGTATTGATGAGAAATATTAAAAATTTTATCCAGAAAAATAATTTTATTCAGAGTAGAAATGTTAGAAAGCAAAATTTATTCACGAGTATCGTCATTCCGAACTAAGAGTTGTGTACAGAGTTTAGCAAACATCGAGTCGAGCACACTCGTGTTATTTACACAGTTTTTCTAAACAGGGCGCGAGTTCTGTTTTTGTTGATGTTTACAATTCATCGGGTGCGTTCAGTCGTCACAGTCTGCTTACCACAGCTGCACGGACTGCCAATATATTGTGAGTTTGTTTTGCTTTCAAACATGTCTACTCTGAATATTCTGCATTACAGTATTAATACTTTTCATTTATACACAACGAGATTGCCACTTTTCCTAAGGATTAAGAATAAAATTAATATGTGAAAGTGGAAGGATGTGTCAATCAAACCCGCCAAAAAATTCTAAATTTTAATATCTTTTATATGAAAGCTTTTTAATTATTTTTTGTGTGAAATGCTATTAAAATATATAAGGCCGCGGAATTAAAAATATCTTTGTTTCCCCTAACCCGACCCTAAATTCTCAAGTTGGGTAACAATTTTATTTTCTGACAGCAGCTTTGAAAATACATTCTAAAATTTATTGGAAAATTACATTTATAAATAAGAAAAGTACAAAAGAAATTGATTTGTGAACAAAATACTAAGAATCATACATATGCCGTTTAAAAGCAAAATTCATGATTAATTGCAAACTATCGTCCTGTGTCCCTGACCTCTGTGTGTTGCAAGGTAATAGAGCACATTATCCACAGCCAACTGATGAATTTCTTCGAGCATCACAGTATCCTAACCCACTACCAGCATGGGTTCAGGAAGAAGCGCTCCTGTGAGTCTCCCAACTAATAACAACAATCCAGGACCTCGCCATGAGTATTGAAAACAACACCCAGGGGCCATTTCTCACCAACCGCACCGGTTACATCTGGAGTGCCACAAGGAACAGTCCTCGGCCCACTGCTTTTCTTGACGTACATAAATGATTTACCCTCCAGAGTGAGGTCCAAGGCCAGGTTATTTGCGGATGACTGCCTTCTGTATAGGACCATCACTACAGAGGCCGATGCCAGACAACTCCAGATGTACCTTGACAACCTCCAAGATTGGGAAACAGACTGGCTAATGCATTTCAACCCAGACAAGTGCGAGGTTATCCGTATCACCACCAAACGGAATCAACTCATTACCCCATATTACATCCATGGGAAGGAGTTAACCACTACCACCAAGGCCAAATACCTAGGGGTCAACATCTTCAACAACCTATCGTGGAACCATCATATTGATAGTGTATGTAAGAAGGCAAACAACACCACTGCCTTCTTAAGGAGGAACCTCTCGTCTTGTCCCAGTAACATCAAGGACAAGTGTTACAAGACATTGGTCAGACCCCAGGTAGAATATGCATCCACCGTCTGGGACTCTCACACAAAGAAAAACATTGACAAACTAGAAGCTGTGCAAAGAAGGGCAGCTAGGTTCGTAACCAATAACGACAACACCACCAGTAGTGTCACAAAGATGATTGACAGGCTAGAATGGGAAAATCTACAACAACGCAGAATTAAAGCAAAGGCTATTATGATGTACCTTGTCATCCATTCCCTTGTTGCCATAGACCTACCTCCCCAGTTCAGCCAAACAGGAGCAGCCACACGGGGACACCAACAGCGGTACAGGATCGCATTCTGCCGTACCAACGTCTACAAGGAATCGTTCTTTCCTACTACCATCAGGATATGGAACCAGCTGCCATAAGACACTATCACAGCTCTATCCCTGGAGTCCTTGAAGACCAGGATTCAGAGATACATAGCACCATAAATGAAGCAGGACATGTTTTTATCAGTTTTCAAAATTGTAAATAGACGCGTGGACTCCCCCTCACGTACACGTTTTTAATCAAAGTGAGAAAATGCCGCAGCAGCGGCCCTTCACTTGATAGGAAGAAGAAGAAGAATTAATTCACAACTGTAATTTAGTTGAACTTGTCACGCCAGAGTACATTTATAGAGTCTCAAATACACAAAGACTGGACATCAGAGTATATTTTTTCAAACCTTCAATCAGCCTTCAGTGCTTATATATAGTCGATGCACTTTTTTGAAGGCCATGAGATTTGAAGTGGTTCTAGAGCATTTTGCTTTGGAGTTAACACGTAAGTGGCTAATTTTAAGTCGCAGGTTCTAATACCAATAAGGAACGTTGAAAACAGTCCTTCAAAAGGGACCATAAAAACCTATGTCCAGTGTAGCAGAAGATGCTGGCTCAAAAAAGATCCCCCACTGCAATGGGGAAATGTTCAAATGTCGTCCCAACAAATCTCGAAGGGATTAAAAGCAAAGAAACAACCAATCTTCAAGGACCTAATTAAAGAATATTACACTGGACGTCTCAGGAAACTTAATTATGATTTAAAAACTATTTGAAAAGAGTGTGTAAACAATACTTATATGAACCAAACCGAATCTACAAATGATGAAAATGCTATAAACAATGTCATAGTCTCAAAGTTAAACCTGTAAATAAAGGCATGAAAAAGGACAACTGAATTATATTTATCAGGATGAATATACAGACGTATTTACAACAACAGATTCTAGACGCCATTTTTTTCCAACAAATGCTTGAAAATCACAGTAGAACAATGTCTGCCGTTCTGATAAAAAAACTGATTTTGATGAAATTGTATTTTATAAAACTTGGTTGACAATAAAAAAAATTTTTGAATCATCTTATTTAAAAAATCTTTTCAGTCGGCGCGATTTTATTGGGTCGGTCGTGTTAGGGGAAACAAAGGTATTTTTTATTTTGGCCTAATTTGTAATATTATAGAGAAAATAAGAACTTCAAATCTGTGTCCAAGTACCTTTAAACTTCATATGTTGATACATACTGATGTAAGCAATTTAACTGCATAAACAATTTTGACCTTGACCTTTTATTTGACCCTGACCTCACTTTTATCAAATTGTGTTTAAGTCAGGCTTAATTAAAGACATCGTTTCTAGATATTTTTATCAAACTTCTTATGTTGATACATATAGATGAGAGATTTGCAACTGCATCAACATCTTTGACCTTGACCTTTGCTTTGACCTTTGACATCACTTTTCCTGATTCAGTGTCAAACTTCATATGCTGATAAATACTGATGTAAGCAATTCAACTGCATCAACAATTTTGACCTTGACCTCTATTTGACATTGACCCCACATTTATCATATTGTGTTTAAGTCAGTTTTCATTAAAGACATCAATTCTAGATATTTTTATCAAACTTCATATGTTGATACATACTAATGAGAGATGTGCAACTGCATCAATAGTTTTGACCTTGACCTTTGCTTTGACATTGACCTCACTTTTCCTAAATTAGTGTTAAATGTCATAAGCTGATAGATATTGAGGTAAGCATTTCAAGTGTATCGTTAATAATTTTAACAATTTTGAATCTACATTACCCCAGGATGCTTCCACATAGGTGTCAGCTTTCCTGACCCACTGGTTCTGGTGAAGATTTTTAAAGATTTCTCCTACATATTTTCTATGTAAAATTTGGATTCCCGATTAGAATCTACATTACCCAAGGATGCTTCCACATAAGTGTCAGCTTTCCTGACCCACTGGTTCTGGAGAAGATAATCTTAATGGTTTTTCCCATCTACTTCTATCTTAAATATGGATTCTCTATCGTGGCCCCAACCTTCCTCCGGCCATGATTTTAACAATTCAGAAATCTAAATTACCCAAAGATGCATAAAAAATAAGTTTTAGCTTTTTTTTTACCACTGGTTCTTGAAATTTTTCCTGTATATTTCTATATAAAGTTTGGCCCTTCCCCTGGGGTCATAAATTTAATAATTTAGGATATACACTACCCCAGGATGCGTCCACATAAGTGTCAGCTTTCCTGACCCACTGGTTCTGGTGAAGAAGATTTTTTAAGAAAAATTCCTATACATTCTATGAAAAATTTATCCCTTAAGTCCCTTATTTGGTCCCACCCTATCCCTGGGGCTCATGATTTTAACTCTTAAGAATTAACACTAGGATGCTTCCACGTAAGTTTCTGTTTTCCTTGCCAACTGGTTCATGAGAAGATTTTTAAATATTTTCAAATGTATTTTCTATGTAAAACTTGGAGTCCCTATTGTGGCCCCGCCTTATCCCAGGGGTCATAATTTAGAATTTACGCTACCCCAGGATCCGTCCACATAGGTTTCAGCTTTCCTGGACCACTGGTTCTTGAGAAGAAGATATTTAAAGATATTTTTGTATATTTGTATGTAAAAAATTGGATTCCCTTTTGGGGCCCTGCCCTACCTCTGGGGGTCATAATTGTATCAATTTAGAATCAACACTTCCCCAAAATGCTCCCACATAAGTATCAGCTTTCATGGAAAAAGATTTTTCTTATATATTTCCATTTAAAAATTAGTTTCCCAATTGTGGCCCTACCCTACCAACGGGGGTCATAATCTTAACAATTTAGAATCTACAATATCCAAATAAGTTTCCACATAAGTGTTAATTTTTATGGCCCACTGGTTCTTGAGAAGAATATTTTTCCACCATATTTCTTTGTGAACTTTGGATTCCCTATTGTGGTTCCAGCCTAACCCCTGGGGTCATGATTTTAACAATTTAGATTATACATTACCCCAAGATGCTTCCATATAAGTTTCAGCTTTTCTATTCCACATGTTCTTGAGAAGAGTATTTTTAAAGATTTTTCCAATATATTTCTATGTAAAACTTGGATTCCCTATTTCTGCCCCACCCTACCCTTGGGGGTCATCATTTTTTTAACAATCTAGAATCTACACTACCCCAGGATTCCATCTATATAATTTTCATCTCTCCTGGCTTTCTGATTCTTGAGAAGAATTTTTTTAAAAGATTTACGCTATATATTTTAGATGTTAAACTTGGATTCCGTATTTTGGCCCCGCCCTAACCCGGGGGTCATAACTTTAACAATCTAGAATCTACACTACTCCAGGATGCTTCCACGTAAGTATCATCTTTCCTGGCCCATTGGTTCTGTAGAAAAAGATTTTTCCTATATATTTCTATTTCAAATTTGAATTCCCAATTGTGGGCCCGGCCTAACCCCAGGGGTTATGATTTTAACATTTGAGAATCTACACTACCGCAGGAGGCTTCCACTCACGTTTCAGCTTTCCAGCCCCTCTGGTCATTGAGGAGAAGATTTATTTCTGTATAAGATTTGGATTCACTATTCTGGCTCCTCCTTACCCTGGGGACATGATTTTAACAATTAAGAATCTACACTACCCCAGGATGCTTCCAAATAAGTTTCAACTTCCCTGGCCCACTGGTTCTTGAGAAGAAGATTTTTTAAAGATTTTTCCTACAGCACCGACCAGACCCAATCTGACACCCAAGCAGTTCCAGAAAACAGTCCCCGGGACTGCTTTTGGACCGCTCTGGGACTGCTGTGGGACTGCTCTGGGACCGTTGTGGGACTGCTCCGGGACTGCTCTGGGACTGCTCTAAAAAGCAGACCTAGCAGTCCCAGCTGTCCCTGAGGATGCTTTCTGGGACTGCTTTGTTCACTCATGTGTGAAAGAGGTTCTGAGTGACATGATAGCTCCGCCCCCCTTGTGTATTCTGAATTTGCAGACTCCCAGTTGTTTTGTTCACTAGCAGCAGAGAGGAGTTTAAACTATTAATAAAGCAAGGATTTCTTACAATTTTTTGATAAGAAGAGATTATTATAGTTAATTAATATTTTCAGAGACTGTATATTTACACAAATTTAGTTTAGAATATTTTTTAAAAATAAAGTTGTTCAATAAGGAAGTCAGGAGAAGGTTTTTTATACCTAAAGATAAACTACAGGTTTATGAAAAAAAATATCTACATGTAGGCCTATTTTGGAGCAGAGGCCCCGAAGGGGCCGAGGCCCATTACTTTTAAGGAATGGAGCGCTACGAGTATATTAACCCGCGTGTAAAATCCACCTGTGACGTCATTCTTTTGTTTGAGCGCTCCATTACTTTTATGGAATGGAGAGTTGCAAATTACATTGAAAACGAAATTTGTTATGGTCTTATTCTCCTTTCCGTGCCTCTACCAAGGAAAGAACTTAGAAAATTTTAGAGAAGAGTTTTGGAAAATATTAAAGGTTAGTTTCACATTAAGAAAATTATATCACCCATGATGAGAATCGAACCCGGTAACGTCACCTTTAGCAGTCCGATGCTCATTTCACTGAGCTAACGAGGCAGTTGGAAGACTTTGGTTTAGATTAAATTCAGTATGCTTTTTTTAGTTTTTCTTTCTATATTATTAGCTCACCTGAGCCGAAGGCTCAAGTGAGCTTTTCTGATAACATTTTGTCCGGCGTCCGTCTGTCCGTCTGTCCGTCTGTCTGTAAACTTTTCATATTTTCGACTTCTTCTCAAGAACGGCTGGGCCAATTTCAACCAAACTTGCCACAAAGTATCCTTGGGTAAAGGGAATTCAAGTTTGTTCAAATGAAGGGCCACGCCCTCGTTCAAGGGGAGATAATTGGGAATTAATGAAAATTTGGTGGCATATTTTAAAAATCTTCTTCTCAAGAACCACTGTGCCAGGATAGATGAAACTTATAGGGAAACATTCTCAGGTAGTGTAGATTCCAGTTTGTTCAAATCATGACCCCGGGGGTAGGGCGGGGTCAAAATGGCCGACCAAACTTTTACATAGAAATATAAAGGAAAATTCTTTACAAATCTTCTTCTCAAGAATGACAAAGCCATAATTCATCATATATATATTGTAGCATGCTCAGGTAGTATAGTTTCAAATTTGTTCAAATTATGACCCCCTGGGGTAGGGCGGGGTCAAAATGGCCGACCAAACTTTTACATAGAAATATATAGGAAAATTCTTTAAACATCTTCTTCTCAAGAATGACAAAGCCATAATTCATCATATTTATATGGAAGCATGCTCAAGTAGTGTAGATTCAAATTTGTTCAAATCATGACCCCCCGATGTAGGGCGAGGCCAAAATGGCCGACCAAAGTTTTTAAAGATATATATAGGAAAATTCTTTAAAAATCATTTTCTAAAAAATAGCAAATCCATGATTGGTCATGGGACTACTTTTGGATTTAAACTTTACAATAAAAAGCCATTTTCTACTTTTTCCTACCCTTAGTGCTCAGGTGAGCGATGTGGCCCATGGGCCTCTTGTATATAAGTACTACTACTAATATGTAAAAAGTATTTACAATGTATCATATAAATATTCTTTATTATGTATTAACAAACAATAAAAACAAGCATTCAGAAAGGCGGATTTTATTATTATATTGGTTAGGGCGTACCATAATTTCATTCTTGCAGTAGAATCGTTACGGATAGTTTTTCATGGCTGTCAGACCGGTTTCTACAATTTGTTTACGTGTGAGTTATGAGCAGGCCGCAGAAGTAATACGGTGTGTCCTTCCTCATAGAAATGTCGTATGACCTGTTTGGACGCGTGAAAAATAGCTGTGTGAAGTAGGCTTGAATGTTTTGTGAGTGTTCGAGAAGCTTTCCTGTGTGGACTGTTGAGTAAAGTTGAGAACTTTGGCAGCGGTGAGTTTGAAATGTGTTTAAAGAAAAAGTTATTATTTCATTATGTTGTAAAGTATTATGTATACAAGATACTATAACCGACATATTCAGGAATTCCACATGACTACTTTTTTTTACAGATTATGGAAACCCAGACTTTGAAATAATATATAATTATAGGTGACCAACAGTGTATGTACGTGTTTGAGTTAGCAGATGAACATTATGGCATACTGAGACATTGAGGAAATCCTGAGTACTAGGTCGTTTTGGCTAGAGGGACCTGCAGTTGTTGGACAGTGTCGTAACCTTGTGTATGAGTAACCAACAACAGTGTGCCTATTAACAGTATACGGTAATGTCTTGGGTCAACCTCTGTGGTCTCGACAGTCAGTGTGTCCGATTTTGATTTTATTCGCACATTGCAATGAAACATTTGTCGGGTCTGGTATGACGATATTATAGTCGGTATATTGATACCATCATTATTATTTTTTTTCTTTGTTTTTTATTTTTTGGTTTTTTTAGCTCTACTGGTCAGAGACGAGAAGAGCTTATGCGTTAGTAAGGTGTCTGTCGTCCGTCCGTCTGTCTGTCTGTCTGTCTTTCCGTCCGTCTGTCTGTCTAGCTGTCCGTCTGTCTGTAAACAATTTTTCAAAACGCTACTCCTCCTACAATTTTATTTTGATTTCAATATAACTTGGTGCACACGTAAATTACACTAAAATACATACTTTAGTGCATCAGTTTTTGATTTCGATAAACGGTGTTGCCATTGTTACTAAAAATAAAAAAAAATCTGTGAAATTCCTTTAAAACGCTACTCCACCTACAATTTTGGTATTATTTCAATATAATGTGGCACATAAGTAGACTACACTTAGATATATAATTCTATTTATTGCTGTCTGTTGCAAAGTTTCAAATTCATGTGCTTCTTTTCCTTTGTTATACATACAGACCTACAGTCTCATCAGAGGCTTCTCGTTTTAATTTGTACGAATATTGTAGGTGTGTGTGTCGTGTGTGCAGATGTCCTATATTTTAATTCAAGCTCTATAATAAACATTTTTGTTCACAATCATGACCCCCGGGGGTAGGGCGGGGCCACAATAGGGAATCCAACATTTACATAGAAATATATTGGAATAATCTTTAAAAATCTTCTCAGGAAGCAGTGGGCCAGAAAATCAGAAACTTATGTGGAACCATCCTGGGGTAGTGTATATTCTTAGTTGTTAAAATCATGACCCCCGGGGGTAGGGCGGGGTACAACAGGGAATCCTAGTTTTACATAGAAATTTATAGGAAAATTCTTTAAAAATCTTCTCCTCACGAACCAGTGATTCAGGAAAGCTGAAACCTATGTGAAAAAAATTTCTGGTATAGTGTACATTCCAAATTGTGAAAATCATGACCCCTAGGGGTAGGGCGGGGCAGCAATGCGGAATCCAAATTGTACAAAGAAATATATAGGAAAAGGTTCATAAATCTTTCTTCTCAAGAACCAGTGGGTCACTGACAGCTGACTCCTTGCGTATGGTTTATTCTAAATTGTTAAACTAATGAAAATCCGCCTGTAGGGCAGGGCCACAATAGGGAATCCAAATTTTACATAGAAATGTATAGAAAAAAGTTTTAAAATCTTCAAGAACCAGTGGGCCAGGAAAGCTGATACATAGTGGATGCAACCTGCGGTAGTTTCCATTCAAAATAGTTAAAATCATTACCCCCGGGAGTAGGGCGGGCCCAACATAGGGAATTCAAAAATTACATTGAATACATGCGATATATCTTTAAAAATCTTTTTCTCAAAAAACAGCAGACCAGGAAAGCTGAAACTTATGTGGAAGCATCTTCGTATAATGTAGATTCTAAATTATTAAAACCATGACCCCTGATGTTTGGATGTGGCCACAATACGGAATACAAAATTTTCACAAAAAATATAGGATAAAAGTTTAAAAATCATCTTTTCAAAAACCACTGGGCCAGGAATGCTGAAGCTTATTCTAGATATTAAAATCATCACCCCCGGAGCGGGGGGGGGGGGGGGGAGGGCACAGTAGGGTATCCAAGTTTTAAATAGAAATATAGGGGAAAAAGAATCTGCTTCTCAAGAACCAGTAAGCCAGGAAAAATGACACTTATGTGGAAGCATTCTTGGGTTGTGTAGATTTTAAGTTTTTAAAATCATGACCCCTGGAGGTAGGGTGGATCAACAGTAGGAAATCCAAGTTTTACATACAAAAACATAGGGAAAATCTTTAAATATCTTCTTTCCCGGAATAAGTGGACCAGGAAAGCTGAAACTTATGTGGAGGAATCCTGGGGTAGTATAGATTTTAGATTGTTTTATTCATGACGCCAGGGGGTAGGATGGGTCCACAATAAGGAATCCAAGTTTTACATAGAAATACATAGGAAAAAGAGTTTTAAATTCTTTTTCTCAAAAACAATTGTGCAAGGAAAGCTGAAACTTTAGCGGAAGCGTCTTGGGGTAGTGTAGATTCTAAATTGTGAAAATAATTTCCCCCGCGGGTAGGGCGTCTCCCTTATTTGGAAACATCCTAGTGTAGTGTAGATTTTGAATTAGGAAAATCATGGACCCCCAGGATAGAGCGGGACCACAGTAGAGAATCCAAGTTGTACAAAGAAATATATAAGAAAAAAGTTTTAAAATCTTCCTCTCGAGAACCAATGGACCAGAAAAGCTAAAACATATTTAGAAGCATTCTGGAATAGTGTAAATTCTAAATTGGTAAAATCATGACCCCCAGAGTAGGGCGAAGCCACATTAGGGAATTCAGTTTTTACATAGAAATATATAGGAAAAAAGTTTTAAAATCTTCTTCTCAAAAACCAGTTGGCTAGGAAATCTGAAACTTATGTGGATCTTGGGGTAGTGCCGATTTTAAATTGGTAAAACCATGACCCCCAGGTAGAGGACGGGGCCACAGTAGGGAATCCAAGTTTTACATAGAACTTAACAGGAAAAAAATTAAAATCTTCTTGTGAAGAATGAGTGGGCCAGGAATGCTGAAACTTATTTGGAAGCATCCGCAGGTAGTATAGATTTCAAATTGTTAAAATCATTACCATAGGGTTTGGGGCGTGGGCCATAATAGGGAATCCAAGTTTTACATAGAAATATATAGCAAAAAGTTTTAAAATCTCCTTCTCAAGAACCAGAGGCCAGGAAAGCTGACACTTTTGTGGAAGGATCTTGGGGTAGTGTAGATTCTAAATCGTTAAAATCATGACCCCTGGGGGTTGGACGGGGCCACAATAAGGAATCCAAGGTTTACATAGAAATATACAGGAGGAGAGTTTTAAAATCTTCTCAAGAAACAGTGGGCCAGAAGAGGTGACACTTTTGTGGAAGCATCCTGGGGTAGTGTAAATTTTAAATTGGTAAAACCATGACCCCCGGTGATAGGACGGGGACACAGTAGGAAATCCAAGTTTTCGACAGAAATAAAAAGGAAATCTATTTTTAAATCTTCTTCTCAACAACGAGTTGTCAAGGAAAGCTGAAACTTCTTTGGAAGCATCCGCAGGTACAATGTAGTATAGATTTCAAATTGTTAAAATCATTACCATAGGGGGTAGGGCGGGGCCACAATATGGAATCCAAGTTTTACATAGGGGCCACAATAGGGAATCCAAGGTTTACATAGAAATATATAGGAAAAAAGTTTTAAAATCTTCTTTTCAAGAACCAGTGACCAGGAAAGATGATACTGTTTTGGAAGGATCTTGGGGTAGTGTAGATTCTAAATTGTTAAAATCATGACCCCTGGGGGTTGGACGGGGCCATAATAGGGAATCCAAGGTTTACATAGAAATACAGAAGCAGAGTTTAAAAATATTCTCAAGAAACAGTGGGCCAGAAGAGCTGACACTTTTGTGGAAGCATCCTGGGGTAGTGTAGATTTTAAATTGGTAAAACCATGACCCCCGGTGATAGCACGGGGCCACAGTAGGGAATCCAAATTTAACATAGAAATAAATAAGAATTCTTTTTTTTTTTTAATTCTTCTCTAGAACGAGTGGGACGGGAATGCCGAAACTTATCTTAAAGCATCAACGGAGAGTGTAGATTTTAAATTATTAAAATAATTACCATAGAGGGTAGCGCGGGGCCACAGTAGGGAGTCCAAATTTTACATAGAATTATATAGGAAACAAATTTAAAAATCTTCGTCTCAAAAACCATTAGCCAGGAAAGCTGACTCTTACGTTGAAGCATCCTGGTGTAGTATAGATTCCAAATTGTTAAAATCGATACCATATTGGGTAGGGCAGGGCCACAATAGGGAATCCAAGTCTTACATAGAAATATATAGGAATTATTTTTTAAACATCTTCTCAAGAACCAGTTGCCAGGAAGGCTGATACTTACTTGGAAGCATCCTGTGGTAGTGTGGATTCTAAATTGTTAAAATCATGACCCCCGGGGGTCGGACGGGGCCACAATAGGGAATCTAAGGTTTACATAGAAATATACAGGAGGAGAGTTTAAAAATCTTCTCAAGAACCAGTGGGCCAGGAAAGGTGACACTTATGTGACAAGACGGGGACACAGTAGGGAATCCAAGTTTTAGATAGAAATAAAAAGGAAAAATATTTTTAAGATCTTCTTCTGAACAACGAGTGGGCAAGGAAAGCTGAAACTTCTATGGAAGCATCCGGGGGTAGTATAGATTTCAAATTTTAAAATCATAACCATAGGGAGTAGCGCGGGGCCACATATGAAATCCAAGTTTTACATAGAAATCTATAGGAAAAAAGTTTGAAAATCTTCTTCTCAAGGACCAGTGGCCAGGAAAGCTGACACTTTTGTGGAAGGATCTTGGGGGTAGTGTAGATTCTAAATTGTTAAAAACATGACCTCTGGGGGTAGCGCGAGGCCACAATATGGAATCCAAGTTTTACATAGAAATTTATAGGGAAAAGGTTTTAAAATCTTCTTCTCAAGAACCAGTGGCCAGGAAAGCTGACACTTATGTTGAAGCATCCTTGGGTAGATTCTAAATTATTGAAATCATTACCATAGGGGGTAGGGCGGGGCCACAATAGGGAATCCAAGTTTTACATAGAAATATATAGGAATTATTTTTATAAAACCTTCTCAAGAACAAGTGGGCCAGTAGAGGTCATACTTATACAGAAGCATCCTAGGGTAGTGTAGATTTCAAATTGGTAAAAGCATGACCCCCGGGAATAGGACTGCGCCACAGTATGGAGTCCAAGTTTTAGATAAAAATGAAATGGAAGTTCTTTTTGTAAAATCTTCTCAATAACGAGTGGGCAAGAAAAGCTGAAACTTCTTTGGAAGCATCTGCAGGTACAAATGTAGTATAGATTTCAAATTGTTAAAATCATTACCATAGATGGTAGCGCGGGGCCAAAATATGGAATCCAAGTTTTACATAGAAATATATAGCAAAACGTTTTAAAATCTTCTTCTCAAGAACCAGTGGACAGGAAAGCTGACACTTTTGTGGAAGGATCTTGGGGTAGTGTAGATCCTAAATTGTTAAAATCATGACCTCTGGGGATAGGACGGGGCCACAGTAGGGAATCCAAATTTAACATAGAAATAAATAAGAATTCTTTTTTCTTAAATCTTCTTCTCAAGAACGAGTGGGCCGGGAATGCCGAAACTTATCTTAAAGCATCCACGAAGAGTGTAGATTTTAAAATTGTTAAAATCATTACCACAGGGGGTAGCGCGGGGCCACAGTAGGGAATCCAAGTTTTACATAGAATTATATAGGAAACAAATTTAAAAATCTTCTCAAAAACCAGTGGCCTGGAAAGCTGACACTTAAGTTGAAGCATCCTGGTGTAGTGTAGATTCCAAATTGTTAAAATCATAACCATAGGGGATAGCGCGGGGCTACAATATGGAATCCAAGTTTTACATAGAAATTTATAGGGAAAAAGTTTTAAAATCTTCCCAAAAACCAGTGGCCAGGAAAGCTGACACTTATGTTGAAGCATCCTGTGGTAGTGTAGATTCTAAAATTGTTAAAATCATTACCATAGAGGGTAGGGCTGGGCCACAATAGGGAATCCAAGTTTTACATAGAAATATATAGGAATTATTTTTTTAAAATCTTCTCAAGAACCAGTGGCCAGGAAAGTTGACACTTATTTGGAAGCATCCTGGGGTAGCGTATATTTTAAGTTGGTAAAACAATGACCCCCGGGATAGGACTGGGCCACAGTAGGGAATACAAGTTTTACATCGAAATGAAAAATATTTTAAATTGTTTTCAAGAATCAGTGAGCCAGGAAAGCTGAAACTTATCTGGAAACATCCTGGGTTAGTGTAGATTTTAAATTGCTAGAACTATGACCTCCTGAGATAAGGTGGGGCCACAGTAGAGAATCCAACTTTTACATAGAAATGAATAGGATTTTTTTTTTAATTTCTTCTCAAGAACCAATGTACCAGAAAAGCTGAAAAATAAGTGGAAGCTTCAAGGGAAAGTATTGGTTCTAAATATTTAAAATCATAACCCAGAGGTACAGAGGGGCCACAATATGGATTCCAGGTTTTACATAGAAATACATAGGAAAAATCTTTAAAAATCTTCTTCTCCGGAATCAGTGGACCAGGAAAGCTGACACTTATGTGGAAGCATCCTGGGATAGTGTAGATTCTAAATTGTTAAAATCATGACCCCTGGGAGTTGGACGGGGCCACAGTAGGGAATCCAATGTTTTCCTAGAAATATACAAGAGAAAAGTTTTAAATTTTCCCAAGAACCAGTGGGCAAGGAGAGCTGAATTTTATGTGGAAGCATCCTGGGAAAGAGTAAATTTCAAACTGCTAAAACCATGATCCCCAGAGATAGGACAGGGCCACATTAGGAAATCCAAGTCTTAAATACAAATAAATAGGAAAACTATTTTAAAATATTCTTCTCAAGATCCAGTGTGCCAGGAAAGCTGAAACTATGTGGAGGCATTCTGGGGTAATGTAGATTTTGAATTGGTAAAACCATGACCTCCAGAGATAGGGCTGTGCCACAGTGGGGAATCCAAGTTTAACATAAAAATAAATACGATTTTTTTTTTAAATTTTCTTCTCAAAAACTAATGTGCCAGAAAAGCTGAAAATTAATGGGAAGCATCCTGGGAAAGTATTTATTCTACATTTTTGAAAATATGACCTCCAGGCGTACAGCGGGACCACAATAGAGACTCTAGGTTTCTTATACAAATACATGATAAATATCTTTAAAAATCTTCTCCACCGGAAATTATGGACCAGGAAAGCTGTAATTTATGTGGAAGCTTTCTGGGATAGTGTAAATTCTAAATTGTTAAAATCATCACCCATTGGAAAAGGGTGGGACCACAATGGGGAATCCAAGTTCTACAAAGTAATATCTAGGAATTATTTTTCAAATCTTCTCAAGAAGTAGTCGGGCAAAAGAGCTGACACTGATAGGGAAGCATTCTGAGGTAGAGATTCTAAATTGTTAAAGTCATGACCCCCGGGTTAAAGGCAGGGTCACAGTAGGGAATCCAAGATTAACATAAAAAGATTAAAAAAAATTATTCTAAAATCTTCTTCTTAAGAATCAGTGGGCCAGGAATGCTGAAATTTATTTGGAAGCATCCTCGGGAAGTATTTAATCTAAATTGTTGAAATCATTACCATAGGGGGTAGGGCGGGGCCACAATAGGGAATCCAAGTTTTACATAGAAATATATAGGAAAAAAGTTCAAAAAATCTTTTTCTTAAGAACTAGTTGCCAGGAAAGCAGACACTTATGTGGAAGCATCCCGGGGTAGTGTAGATTCTAAATTGTTAGAATCATGACCCCTGGGGGTTGTACATGGCCACAATAGGGAATCCAAGTTTTACATAGAAATGAAAATGAAATTTAAAAAAAAAAAGTTGCAACAATGAGTGACGCTGAAACTTATTTGTAAGTATCCACGGATAGTATACATTTTAGCTCACCTGAGCCGAAGGCTCAAGTGAGATTTTCTCATCAAAATTTGTCCGTTGTCTGTCGTTGTTGTTGTTGTCGTTGTAAACTTTTCACATTTTCATCCTGTTCTCAAGAACCACTGGGCCAATTTCAACCAAAGTTGCTACAAAGTATCCTTAGGTAAAGGGAATTCAAGTTTGTTCAAATGAAGGGCCACGTCCATTTCCAAGGGAAGATGATATTGAATTAGAGAAAAGTTAATGGCATTTTAAAAAAATCTTCTTCTCAAGAACCACTGGGCCAGGAAAGACGAAACTCGTGTGGAATCAACCTCAGATAGTGTAGATTCAAGTTTGTTCAAATCATGACCCCCGGGGGTAGGGTGGGGCCAAAATGGCTGATCAAATTTTTACATAGGAGTATATAGGAAAAATCTTTAAAAATCTTCTTCTCAAGATCCATAGGAACAAGAAAGATGAAACTCATGTGGAATCATCCTGAGGTAGTGTACATACAAATTTGTTCAAATCATGACCCCCGGGGCTAGGGTGGGGCCATAATGGCCGTTAAAAATTTTACATAGGAATATATAGGAAAAAAATTTAAAAGTCTTCTCAAGAACCAGTGGCCAGGAAAGGAAAAACTTATTTGTAAGCATCCACGGATAGTATACATTTTAAATTGTTCAAATTATTACCATAGGGGGTAGGGCGGTGTCACAATAGGGAATCCAAGTTTTACATAGAAATATACAGGAAAATTGTTTAAAAATCTTCTTCTTAAGAACCAGTGGCCAGGAAAGTAGCCACTTATGTGGAAACATCCTGGGGTAGTGTAAATTCTAAATTGTAAAAATCATGACCCCTGAGGGTTGGACGGGGCCACAATAGGGAATGCAATGTTTACATAGAAATATACAGGAAGAGAGTTTTAAAGAATGAGTGGGCCAGAAGAGCTGAAACTTATGTGGAAGCATCCTGGGGTAGTGTAGATTTTAAATTGGTAAAACCATGACCCCCGGAAATAGGACGGGGCCACAGTAGGGAATCCAAGTTTTACATAGAAGTGAATAGGATTTTTTAAAAATCTTCTTCTCAAGAACGAGTGGGTCAGGAATGCTGAAGCTTCTTTGGAAGAATCCGCTGGTAGTATAAATTTCTAATTGTTAAAATCATTACCATAGGGGGTAGGGCGGGGCCACACTAGGGAATCCAAGTTTTACACAGAAATAAATAGGAAAAAAGTTTTAAAATCTTCTTCTCAAGAAGCATTGGCCAGGAAAGCAGACACGTATGTGGAAGCATCCTGGGGCAGTGTACATTCCAAATTGTTAAAATCATTACCATAAGGGTTTCAGCAGGGCCACAGTAGGGAGTCCAAGTTTTAGATAGAAATAAAAAGGAAAATTTTTGGTAAAAGCTTCTTTTCAACAACGAGTGGGCAAGGAAAGCTGAAACTTCTTTGGAAGCATCCATATATAGGTACAATGTAGTATAGATTTCAAATTGTTAGAATCATTACCTTAGGGGATAGCGAGGGGCCACAACGAGGAATCCAAGTTTTACAGAGAAATACTCGTATATAGGAAAAAAGTTTAAAAATCGTCTTCTCAAGAACCAGTGACCAGGAAAGCTGACACTTTTTGAAAGAATCTTGGGGTAGTGTAGATTCTAAATTGTTAAAATCATGACCATTGGGGGTTGGACGGGGCCACAATAGGGAATCCAAGGTTTACACAGAAATATACAGGAGGAGAGTTTTAAAATCTTCTCAAGAAACAGTGGACCAGAAGAGGTGACAATTTTGTGGAAGCATCATGGGGTAGTGTAAATTTTAAATTGGTAAAACCATGACCCCCGTGGATAGGACGGGGCCACAGTAGGGAATCCAAATTTAACATAGATATAAATAAGAATTAAAAAAAAATCTTCTCAAGGGCGAGTGGGCCTGGAATGAAGAAACTTATCCTAAAGCATCCAGGGATAGTGTAGATTTTAAATTGTTAAAATCATTACCATATGGGGTAACACGGGGCCACAGTAGGGAATCCAAATTAACATAGAAATAAATAAGAATTTTTTTTTTATTTTCTTCTCAAGAAGGAGTGGACCGGGAATTCCGAAACTTATCTTAAAGCATCCACGGAGAGTGTAGATTTTAAATTGTTAAAATCATTACCATAGGGGGTAGCGCGGGGCCACAGTAGGGAATCCAAGTTTTACATAGAATTATACAGCTCAACAAACTTTTTAAGCTCACATGGTTTTTCGCACAAATTAAGGTCACATTATTGTAATAAAAATTTCCATTTTGGAACTGCAGTACAATGGTATAACCCTTCGTTACATTACACATATAATGTCAAGCATAAATGTCTTTTAAAATTATCATCTTAAGTTTCCAAAGTGGATGTTTTAAAGGAAAATTTATAAGTAAAAGGTAGGATGATTCGACAATACGATTCTAACATAGGTTTTTACAAATTGTATAAAACGATCTTTCCTTGATCCCATGTAATTGAAATTTTTAAATATTTTTCCTAAAGTTGAGTATTTTAAAAAAATCTTTGCTCATTTACCATACTTCTCTTGGTTTCGTCCAAATGTAGCAGCGAAAACGGATAATATTGCAAAAGGAAACCACATTAAAGGGTAGGATAATGAAGTATGTTTTTTTTTAAATAGTAAATTTCTTCTATGAAAAGGAAAATTCTTATGCATTTACGGTTTGAAACGTTCAAATTTTGCAGTGGGATGAATCTTTCATGATTCTAGATTTTAGAAGTTATCTCTTAAAAACCCCACCTTATTAGCATAGAAAACAGTCAAACATATGAAAAATACTGTTACCACTCCGAGTTAAAGAGTCAATATATACAGAAAATACAAGTTACAGTAGCTGTACAGTGCCCATGTCTACGTTTCTGCCAAGCGCTATTGTTTTCAAAAGAACGGATAAAAGGACAGCTGCAATTGGCAAGAAACTACAAAAATTCAAATGAGAATAGTTGTCATAAATATATCAAAGTTCTACCAATTGATTTCTGTGAATTATGTTTCAGTAAATGAAATAAAACTCAAACTTTGTAAACAAATATTTTTAAAATGTATTTTGTTGCCTCGATACACAATATTATATCATAACAATGTGACCTTAATTTGTGCGAAAAACCATGTGAGCTTAAAAAGTTTGTTGAGCTGCATAGGAAACAAATTTCAAAATCTTCTTCTCAAAAACCAGTGGCCAGGAAAGCTGACTCTTACGTTGAAGCATCCTGGTGTAGTGTAGATTCCAAATTGTTAAAATCGATACCATATTGGGTAGGGCAGGGCCACAATAGGGAATCCAATTCTAGAAATAGACTTATATAATAGAAATATACAGGAGGAGAGTTTAAAAATCTTCTCAAGAACCAGTGGGCCAGGAGAGGTGACACTTATGTGGAAGCATCCTGGGGTAGTGTATATTTCATATTGGTAAAACCATGACCCCCGGTGACAAGACGGGGACACAGCAGGGAATCCAAGTTTTAGATCGAAATAAAAAGGAAAATATTTTTAAATCGTCTTCTGAACAACGAGTGGGCAAGGAAAGCTGAAACTTCTATGCAAGCATCCGGGGGTAGAATAGATTTCAAATTGTTAAAATCATAAATATAGGGGGTAGCGCGGGACCACAATATGGAATCCAAGTTTTATAGAAATTTATATGGAAAAAGTTTTAAAATCTTCTTCTCAAGAACCAGTGGCCAGGAAAGCAGACAATTACGTTGAAGCATCCTGCGGTAGTGTAGATTCTAAATTGTTAAAATCATTACCATAGAGGGTAGGGCGGGGCCACAATAGGGAATCCAAGTTTTACATAGAAATATATAGGAATTATTTTTTAAATCTTCTCAAGAACCAGTGGGCCAGGACAGGTCACACTTATACGGAAGCATCCTAGGGTAGTGTAGATTTTAAACTGGTAAAACCATGACCCCCGGTGATAGGACGGGGGCCATAGGGAATCCTAGTTTTAGATAGAAATAAAAATGAAATTTTTTTGTAAAATCTTCTTCTCAACAACGAGTGGGTAAGGAAAGCTGAAACTTCTTTGGAAGCGTCCGCAGGTACAATGTAGTGTAGATTTCAAATTGTTAAAATCATAACCATATGGAGTAGCGCGGGGCCACAATATGAAATAAAGTTTTACATAGAAATATATAGGAAAAAAGTTTGAAAATCTTCTTCTCAAGGACCAGTGGCCAGAAATGCTGACACTTTTGTGGAAGGATCTTGGGATAGTGTAGATTCTAAATTGCTAAAAACATGACCCCTGGGGGTAGCGCGAGGCCACAATATGGAATCCAAGTTTTACATAGAAATTTATAGGGAAAAAGTTTTAAAATCTTCTTCTCAAGAACCAGTGGCCAGGAAAGCTGACACTTATGTTGAAGCATCCTGGGGTAGTGTAGATTCTAAATTATTGAAATCATTACCATAGGGGGTAGGGCGGGGCCACAATAGGGAATCCAAGTTTTACATAGAAATATATGGGAATTATTTTAAAATTTTCTCAAGAACCAGTGTGCCAGTAGAGGTCATACTTATACGGAAGCATCCTGGGGTAGTGTAGATTTTTAATTTGTAAAAGCATGACCCCCGGGAATAGGACTGCGCCACATTATGGAGTCCAAGTTTTAAATAAAAATGAAATGGAAGTTTTTTTTGTAAAATCTTCTTCTCAACAACGAGTGGGCAAGTAAAGCTGAAACTTCTTTGGAAGCATCTGCAGGTACAATGTAGTATAGATTTCAAACTGTTAAAATCATTACTATAGAGGGTAGCGAGGGGCCAAATTATGGAATCCAAGTTTTACATAGAAATATATAGCAAAAAGTTTTAAAATCTTCTTCTCAAGAACCAGTGGACAGGAAAGCTGACACTTTTGTGGAAGGATCTTGGGGTAGTGTAGATCCTAAATTGTTAAAATCATGACCCCTGGGGATACGACGGGGCCACAGTAGGGAATCCAAATTTAACATAGAAATAAATAAGAATTCTTTTTTTTTTAAATCTTCTTCTCAAGAACGAGTGGACCGGGAATGCCGAAACTTATATTAAAGCATCCACGAAGAGTGTAGATTTTAAAATTGTTAAAATTATTACCACAGGGGGTAGCGCGGGGCCACAGTAGGGAATCCAAGATTTACATAGAATTATATAGGAAACAACACTTATGTTGAAGCATCCTGGTGTAGTGTAGATTCCAAATTGTTAAAATCATAACCATAGGGGGTAGCGCGGGGCCACAATATGGAATCCAAGTTTTACATAGAAATTTATAGGGAAAAAGTTTTAAAATCTTCTTCTCAAGAACCAGTGGCCAGAAATGCTGTGGAAGGATCTTGGGGGTAGTGTAGATTCTAAATTGGTAAAACGATGACCCACGGAGATAGGCCTGGGCCACAGTATGGAATGCAAGTTTTACATTCAAATAAATAGGAAAATTATTTCAAAATTTTCCTTTGAAGAACCAGTGTGCCAGGAAAGCTGGAAATTTAATAGAAGCATGCAAGGAAAATAGTAATTCTAAATTTTTAAAATCATAACCCCCAGGGGAACAGCGGGGCCACAATAGGGAATCCAAGTTTTACATACAAATATATAGGAAAAAAGGTTAAAAATCTTCTTCTCAAGAACCAGTGGCCAGAAATACTGTCACTGATGTGGAAGGAATCTGGGGTAATGTAGATTTTAAATTGGTAAAGCCATGACACCCTGAGAAAAGACGGGGCCATAGCTAGGAATCCAAGTTTTACATAGAAATAAATAGGAAAATTATTTCTACTCAAGAATCAGTGTGCCAGGAAAGCTGAAAATTAAGTGGAAGCATCAAGGGAAAGTATTTATTCAAAATTGGGAAAATCATGACCCCCAGGGAAGGGATGGAATAAAATTGGGAATCCTAGTATATATGAAAAATATTTTAATTTTTTTTTAAGAACCAGTGTGCGTGGAAAGATTAAACTTATGTGGAAGCATTCTTGGGTAGTTTAGATTTTAAGTTCATAATACCATGACCTCCGGAGATAGGGCAGGGCCACAGTAGGGAATCCAATTTTTACATAGAAATAAATAGGAATTTTTTAAAAAAATTTTCTTCTCCAGAACCATTGTGAAAGGAAAGCTGAAAATTCAGTGGAAGCATCCAGGGAAAGTATCAATTCTAAATGCACTGTATTTAAAATCATAACCCAGGGATACAGCGTGGCTACAATAGGGACTCCAGGTTTAATATAGGAAAGATCTTTAAAAATCTTCTTATCCGGAATCAGAAGACCAGGAAAGCTGACACTTTCGTGGAAGCACCCTGCGATAGTGTAGATTCTAAATTGTTAAAATCATGACCCATGGGGGTTGGACGGGGCAACAATAGGGAATCCAATGTTTACATAGAAATATACAGGAGGAGAGTTTTAAAATCCTCTCAAGAACCAGTGGGCCAGGAGATCTGAATCTTACATGGAAGCATCCTGGGATAGTGCAGATTTTAAATTGGTAAAACCATGACGTCCGCAAATAGGACGGGGCCACAGTAAGAAGTCCAAATTTTAGATAGAAATAAATAGGAAAATTATTTCAAAATTTTCCTCTCAAAAACCAGTGTTCCAGGAAAGCTGAAAATTAAATGGAAGCATGAAGGGAAAGTATTTATTCTTAATTGAGAAAATCATGACCCCCAGTGGAAGGGATGGAATAAAATTGAGAAAATTAGTATATACGAAAAATATTTTAAATTGTTTTCAAGAATCAGTGGCCAGGAAAGCTGAAACTTATGTGGAAGCATCCTGGGGTAGTGTAGATTTTAAATTGGTAGAACTATGACCTCCGGATATAGGGCGGGGCCACAGTAGAGAATCCAACTTTTACATAGAATTGAATAGGATTTTTTAAAAATTTCTTCTCAAGAACCAATGTACCAGAAAAGCTGAAAAATAAGTGGAAGCTTCAAGGGAAAGTATTGATTCTAAATATTTAAAATCATAACCCAGAGGTACAGAGGGGCCACAATATGGATTCCAGGTTTTACATAGAAATACATAGGAAAAATCTTTAAAAATCTTCTTCTCCGGAATCAGTGGACCAGGAAAGCTGACACTTATGTGGAAGCATCCTAGGATAGTGTAGATTCTAAATTGTTAAAATCATGACCCCTGGGAGTTGGACGGGGCCACAGTAGGGAATCCAATGTTTTCCTAGAAATATACAAGAGAAAAGTTTTAAATTTTCCCAAGAACCAGTGGGCAAGGAGAGCTGAATTTTATGTGGAAGCATCCTGGGAAAGAGTAAATTTCAAATTGCTAAAACCATGATCCCCAGAGATAGGACAGGGCCACATTAGGAAATCCAAGTCTTAAATACAAATAGATAGGAAAACTATTTTAAAATATTCTTCTCAAGATCTAGTGTGCCAGGAAAGCTGAAACTATGTGGAGGCATTCTGGGGTAATGTAGATTTTGAATTGGTAAAACCATGACCTCCAGAGATAGGGCTGTGCCACAGTGGGGAATCCAAGTTTAACATAAAAATACATACGATTTTTTCTAAAAAAAATTTCTTCTCAAAAAACCAATGTGCCAGTAAAGCTGAAAATTAATGGGAAGCATCCTGGGAAAGTATTTATTCTACATTTTTGAAAATATGACCCCCAGGCGTACAGCGGGACCACAATAGAGACTCGAGGTTTCTCATACAAATACATGATAAAAATCTTTAAAAATCTTCTCCACCGGAAATTTTGGACCAGGAAAGCTGAAACTTATGTGGAAGCTTTCTGGGATAGTGTAAATTCTAAATTGTTAAAATCATCACCCATTGGGAAAGGGTGGGACCACAATGGGGAATCCAAGTTCTACAAAGTAATATCTAGGAATTATTTTTCAAATCTTCTCAAGAAGTAGTCGGGCAAAAGAGCTGACACTGATAGGGAAGCATTCTGAGGTAGAGATTCTAAATTGTTAAAGTCATGACCCCCGGGTTAAAGGCAGGGTCACAGTAGGGAATCCAAGATTAACATAAAAAGATACAAAATTATTCTAAAATCTTCTTCTTAAGAATCAGTGGGCCAGGAATGCTGAAATTTATTTGGAAGCATCCTCGGAAAGTATTTAATCTAAATTGTTGAAATCATTACCATAGGGGGTAGGGCGGGGCCACAATAGGGAATCCAAGTTTTACATAGAAATATATGAGAAAAAAGTTCAAAAAATCTTCTTAAGAACCAGTTGCCAGGAAAGCAGACTCTTATGTGGAAGCATCCTGGGGTAGTGTAGATTCTAAATTGTTAGAATCATGACCCCTGGGGGTTGTACATGGCCACAATAGGGAATCCAAGTTTTACATAGAAATAAAAATGAAATAAAAAAAAGAATTTTGCAACAACGAGTGGGCCAGGAATGCTGAAACTTATTTGTAAGCATCCACGGATAGTATACATTTTTAGCTCACCTGAGCCGAAGGCTTAAGTGAGCTTTTCTCATCAAAATTTGTCCGTTGTCTGTCGTTGTTGTTATTGTCGTTGTAAACTTTTCACATTTTCATCCTGTTCTCAAGAATCACTGGGCCAATTTCAACCAAAGTTGCTACAAAGTATCCTTAGGTAAAGGGAATTCAAGTTTGTTCAAATGAAGGGCCACGCCGTTTTCCAAGGGAAGATAATTATGAATTAGAGAAAAGTTAATGGCATTTTAAAAAAATCTTCTTCTCAAGAACCACTGGGCCAGGAAAGACGAAACTCGTGTGGAATCATCCTCAGGTAGTGTAGATTCAGGTTTGTTCAAATCATGACCCCCGGGGGTAGGGTGGGGCCAAAATGGCCGATCAAATTTTTACATAGGAGTATATAGGAAAAATCTTTAAAAATCTTCTTCTCAAGAACCACTGGGCCAGGAAAGTTGAAACTCATGTGGAATCATCCTCAGGTAGTGTAGATTCAAGTTTATTCAAATCATGACCCCCGGGGGTAGGGTTGGGCCAAAATGGCCGATCAAATTTTTACATAGGAGTATATAGGAAAAATCTTTAAAAATCTTCTTCTCAAGATCCATAGGAACAGGAAAGATGAAACTCATGTGGAATCATCCTGAGGTAGTGTACATACAAATTTGTTCAAATCATGACCCCCCCCGGGGCTAGGGTGAGGCCATAATAGCCGTTAAAAAATTTTACATAGGAATATATAGGAAAAAAATTTAAATGTCTTCTCAAGAACCAGTGGCCAGGAAAGTAAAAACTTATTTGTAAGCATCCACGGATAGTATACATTTTAAATTGTTCAGATTATTACCATAGGGGGTAGGGCGGGGCCACAATAGGGAATCCAAGTTTTACCTAGAAATATATAGGAAAATTGTTTAAAAATCTTCTTCTTAAGAACCAGTGGCCAGGAAAGTAGCCACTTATGTGGAAACATCCTGGGGTAGTGTAAATTCTAAATTATAAAAATCATGACCCCTGAGGGTTGGACGGGGCCACAATAGGGAATGCAATGTTTGCATAGAAATATACAGGAAGAGAGTTTTAAAATCTTCTCAAGAATGAGTGGGCCAGAAGAGCTGAAACTTATGTGGAAGCATCCTGGGGTAGTGTAGATTTTAAATTGGTAAAAACATGACACCCGGAAATAGGACGGGGCCACAGTAGGGAATCCAAGTTTTACATAGAACTGAATAGGATCTTTTAAAAATCTTCTTCTCAAGAACGAGTGGGTCAGGAATGCTGAAGCTTCTTTGGAAGAATCCGCTGGTAGTATAAATTTCTAATTGTTAAAATCATTACCATAGAGGGTAGGGCGCGGCCCCACTAGGGAATCCAAGTTTTACACAGAAATAAATAGGAAAAAAGTTTTAAAATCTTCTTCTCAAGAAGCATTGGCCAGGAAAGCAGACACTTATGTGGAAGCATCCTGGGGCTGTGTACATTCCAAATTGTTAAAATCATTACCATAAGGGTTTCAGCAGGGCCACAGTTTTAGATAGAAATAAAAAGGAAAATTTTTGGTAAAAGCTTCTTTCAACAACGAGTGGGCAAGGAAAGCTGAAACTTCTTTGGAACCATCCGTAGGTACAATGTAGTATAGATTTCAAATTGTTAAAATCATTACCTTAGGGGATAGCGAGGGGCAACAACAAGGAATCCAAGTTTTACAGAGAAATACTCGTATATAGGAAAAAAGTTTAAAAATCTTCTCAAGAACCAGTGACCAGGAAAGCTGACACTTTTGTGGAAGAATCTTGGGGTAGTGTAGATTCTAAATTGTTAAAATCATGACCCCTGGGAATTGGACGGGGCCACAATAGGGAATCCAAGGTTTACACAGAAATATACAGGAGGAGAGTTTTAAAATCTTCGGGGCCACAGTAGGGGATCCAAATTTAACATAGAAATAAATAAGAATTTAAAAAAAATCTTCTCAAGAGCGAGTGGGCCTGGAATGAAGAAACTTATCTTAAAGCATCCACGGATAGTGTAGATTTTAAATTGTTAAAATCATTACCATTGGGGGTAGCGCGGGGCCACAGTAGGGAATCCAAGTTTTACGAGGGTCATTCAAAAAGTTCGTAGACTTTTGTCCTAACTTTTCTATTTAACGTCATATTAAATCCAAATTTGGTACAAATATTTTAACAACAAATTCAAATAATTTGAGTAAAAAAATTGGAATGTATCTTTATATTTATTAAAATTACCAAGGATTTAGAACAGCAAAAATGGGGTCACGGAGCACCGTCAAAATTGAGTAATTTATTAATTTTCACTTTACAGTATTTACAGCCATACCTCTAATAAATGGAGCTGAAACGAAATAAAATTTACATGTTTAAATAAAGTATTGCTGTATTAATTAAAATGAAATCAGGTTATGTAATATGTCGCTCCATTTAAAAGATATCAGTTTCTAAATACATATGGACTTGATTAAAAAAAGCAAAAAACCATGACGTTGGAGGACGTCACGGAGCAGCAAGTAGCAATAAAATTGTACTTTACATTCGGGAAACTTCTTCTACAAGCTTTAAAAATCCGTATAAATCAGGATCTGTATGAAAAATAATCTGTGTATTGGTATTAAATGGAAAATACAATTTTTGAGTGGTAGCGAGTTTGAATCGGGCGATGGATTGTCTGCAAAGAAACAGGTTAAAGTTAAAAATATTGTCGAAATAGTTAGGAACGTCATTGAACGTGATGTGTGCTTCACTGTTGCAGAATTAATAGAGCTACATGGTAAATTAAAGAATTTGGAAACAATGACATTCTTATTCAAGCTATATTTGTACAATTGTTTGCAAACTAGGTGTTAAATGTTATGGATATGTTTTTTTAAATGAAGAATACACTACAAACCGAGTTTGAAATTAAGAAAATTAGTATAATTTTGACAAACTTTCTCAACGTTGTCTTTGACGTTACAATGTTGGGTAACCGTGCTCCGTGGTAACAAAACATGTTGGTTTAAATTCTGGCTAACATGAGTTCTATTTAATCAAATGTAATGAAACTTCACACTTCGACAAAATAAATGTTTATGTTTACGAAAATGTGTTGATCTATAATCTTGTAATAATTATACGACGATGAGAAGCATTGTCTACGTATTTTTTGAATGACCCTCGTACATAGAATTATATAGGAAACGAATTCAAAAATCTTCTTCTCAAGAGCCAGTGGCCAGGAAAGCTGACACTTATGTTGAAGCATCCTGGTGTAGTGTAGATTCCAAATTGTTAAAATCAATACCATATTGGGTAGGGCGGGGCCACAATAGGGAATCCAAGTTTTACATAGAAATATTTAGGAATTATTTTTAAAAAATCTTCTAAAGAACCAGTTGCCAGGAAGACTGACAATCATTTGGAAGCATCCTGGGGTAGTGTGGATTCTAAATTGTTGAAATCATGACCCCCGGGGGTCGGACGGGGCCACAGTAGAAAATACAAGTTTTACATCGAAATAAAAAGGAATTTCTTTTTAAAATCTTCATCTCAACAGCGAGTGGGCAAGGAATGCTGAAATTTATCTGGAATCATCCTGGGGAAGTATAGATTCCAAATTGTTAAAATCATTACCATAGTGGGTAGGGCGGGGCCACAATAGGGAATCCATTTTTTACATAGAAATACATAGGAAAAAGGTTTTAAAATGTTCTTCTCAAGAACCAGTGGCCAGAAATGTTGTGGAAGCATCCTGGGGTAGTGTAGATTCTAAATTGGTAAAACTATGACCCCCGGAGTTAGGCCTGGAATCCAAGTTTTACATTGAAATAAATAGGAAAATTATTTCAAAATTTTCCTTTCGAGAACCAGTGTGCCAGGAAAGCTGGAAACTAAATGGAAGCATGCAAGGAAAACAGTAATTCTAGGTTTTTAAAATCATGACCCCCAGGGGAACAGTGGGGCCACAATAGGGAATCGAAATTTTACATACAAATATATAGGAAAAAAGTTTGAAAATCTTCTTCTCAAGAACCAGTGGCCAGAAATGCTGACACCGATGTGGAAGGAATCTGGGGTAATGTAGATTTTAAATTGGTAAAGCCATGACACCCGGAGAAAAGACGGGGCCATAGCTAGGAATCCAAGTTTTACATAGAAATAAATAGGAAAATTATTCTTAAAATTTCTTCTCAAGAACCAGTGTGCCAGGAAAGCGCCTCCTGGGAAAGTATTTATTATAGATTGTAAAAATCATTGCTATAGTTGGTAGGATTGGCCAAAATAGGGAATCCATATTTTACATATAAATATATAGGAAAAAAGTTTTAAAAATCTTCTTTTCAAAAACCAGTGTTCAGGAATGTTGACACTTACGTGGAAATATTCTGGGATAGTGTAGATTCTACATTGTTAAAATCATGACCCCTGGATATTGAACCACAATAGGGGTTTCAGTTTTACATAGAGATATACAGATGGAATTTTTTTAAAAATCTTCTCAAAACCAGAGTTTGCCAGGAAAGCTGAAACTAATGTGGAAGAAACTTGGAGTAGTGTACATTCTAAATTCGTAAAATCATGACCATCGATAGAACGGTGAACAACCAAGTGAAACATATAAGGCTTTCTTTCCAGAATTACTCTCCTCAATTCCTGGCCCAGATAACTCAATTACTTATAAAAACCACTGCAAGTGAATAATATATGTTCCTATCTCAAAAATATTTCTATATTCCAATTTTTGGCTCCTGTTTTTCAAAATGACAGTATTGGTCCAGAAATGAAAATTGAAAAAATTCCAAAAATTAGAATATTGAAATATTTTTCAGATGGAACCATATATCAAACTTTTGTGGTTGTTTTATAGATATTGACCATATCTGGGCAAGGAAATGAACAAAGAATTCTCTCCAAGTCTCATTGTTTTCAAGATCCCTTAGGCTATTTTCCATCTGCCCGAGGCATATCTTTCCAAACTCATTTACTGCAAGAAATACACAAAAACTGAGAGTATGAATTATATATTAAGTCTTTCTATATCATTTATCGAAAAAAAATATTTGGCTCCTGTTTTTCAAAATGACAGTATTGGTCCAGAAATGAAAATTGACAAATTCCAAAAATTAGAATATTGAAATATTTTTCAGATAGAAGCATATATCAAACTTTTGTGGTTGTTTTATAGATATTGACCATATCTGGGCAAGGAATTGAGCAAAGAATTCCCTGCAAGTCTCATTGTTTTCAAGATCCCTTAGGCTATTTTCCTTTTCTCGGGGCATTTCTTTCCAAACTCTTTTTACTGCAAGAAATACACGAAAACTGAGGGTACAAATTATGTAGTTACCGTTTCTATATCATATCTCAAAAGCAAATATTTGGGTCCTGTTTTTCTAAATGACAGTATTGGTCCAGAAATGAAAATTGACAAATTCCAAAAATTAGAATATTGAAATGTTTTTTCAGCCTCAGTTTTCGTGTATTTCTTGCAGTAAAAAAGTTTTGAATAATATGCCCCGGGCAAATGGAAAATAGCCTAAGGGATCTTGAAAACGGCGGGATCTGCAGGGAATTCTTTGCTCAATTCCTTGCCCAGATATGGTCAATATCTATAAAATAACTACAAAAGTTTGATATATGCTTCTATCTGAAAAATATTTCAATATTCTAATTTTTGAAATTTGTCAATTTTCGTTTTTGGACCAAAACTGTCATTTTGAAAAACAGGAGCCAAATATTTGCTTTTGGGATATGATATAGAAACGGTAAATAGATAATTTGTACCCTCAGTTTTCGTTTATTTCTTGCAGTAAAAAAGTTTTGAATAATATGCCCCGGGCAAATGGAAAATAGCCTAAGGGATCTTGAAAACGGCAAGACTTGCAGGGAATTCTTTTGTCAATTCCTTGCCCAGATATGGTAAATATCTATAAAACAACCACAAAAGTATGATATATGCTCCTATCTGAAAAATATTTCAATATTTTAATTTTTGGAATTTGTCAATTTTCGTTTTTGGACCAATACTGTCATTTTGAAAAGCAGGAGCCAAATATTTGTTTTGGGGATATGATATGGAAAGGCTTAATATATAATTTGTACCCTCAGTTTTTGTGTATTTCTTGCAGTAAAAAAGTTTTGAATAATATGCCCCGGGCAAATGAAAAATAGCCTAAGGGATCTTGAAAACGGCGAGAATTGCAGAGAATACTTTGCGCAATTCCTTCCTCGGATATGGTCAATATCTATAAAACAACCACAAAAGTATGATATATGCTTCTATCTGAAAAATATTTCAATATTTTAATTTTTGGAATTTGTCAATTTTCGTTTTTGGACCAATACTGTCATTTTGAAAATCAGGAATTCTTTTGCGGCCCCAGATATGGTAAATATCTATAAAACAACCACAAAAGTTTGATATATGCTTCTATCTGAAAAATATTTCAATATTTTAATTTTTGGAATTTGTCAATTTTCGTTTTTGGACCAATACTGTCATTTTGAAAAACAGGAGCCAAATATTTGCTTTTGAGATATGATATAGAAACGGTAAATAGATAATTTGTACCCTCAGTTTTCGTGTATTTCTTGCAGTAAAAAAGTTTTGAATAATATGCCCCGGGCAAATGGAAAATAGCCTAAGGGATCTTGAAAACGGCGGGATCTGCAGGGAATTCTTTGCTCAATTCCTTGCCCAGATATGGTCAATATCTATAAAATAACTACAAAAGTTTGATATATGCTTCTATCTGAAAAATATTTCAATATTCTAATTTTTGAAATTTGTCAATTTTCGTTTTTGGACCAAAACTGTCATTTTGAAAAACAGGAGCCAAATATTTGCTTTTGAGATATGATATAGAAACGGTAAATAGATAATTTGTACCCTCAGTTTTCGTGTATTTCTTGCAGTAAAAAAGTTTTGAATAATATGCCCCGGGCAAATGGAAAATAGCCTAAGGGATCTTGAAAACGGCGAGACTTGCAGGGAATTCTTTTTCGCGCAATTCCTTGCCCAGATATGGTCAATATCTATAAAACAACCACAAAAGTTTGATATATGCTTCTATCTGAAAAATATTTCAATATTTTAATTTTTGGAATTTGTCAATTTTCGTTTTTGGACCAATACTGTCATTTTGAAAAGCAGGAGCCAAATACTTGTTTTTGGGATATGATATAGAAAGTCTTAATATATAATTCGTACCCTCAGTTTTTGTGTATTTCTTGCAGTAAAAAAGTTTTGAATAATATGCCCCGGGCAAATGGAAAATAGCCTAAGGGATCTTGAAAACGGCGTGAGATGCAGGGAATTCTTTGCTCAATTCCTTGCCCAATTCCTTGCCCAGATATGGTCAATATCTATAAAACAACCACAAAAGTTTGATATATGCTTCTATCTGAAAAATATTTCAATATTTTAATTTTTGGAATTTGTCAATTTTCGTTTTTGGACCAATACTGTCATTTTGAAAAACAGGAGCCAAATATTTGCTTTTGAGATATGATATAGAAACGGTAAATAGATAATTTGTACCCTCAGTTTTCGTGTATTTCTTGCAGTAAAAAAGTTTTGAATAATATGCCCCGGGCAAATGGAAAATAGCCTAAGGGATCTTGAAAACGGCGAGACTTGCAGGGAATTCTTTGCTCAATTCCTTGCCCATATAGCGTAAATATCTATAAAACAACCACAAAAGTTTGATATATGCTTCTATCTGAAAAATATTTCAATATTTTAATTTTTGGAATTTGTCAATTTTCGTTTTTGGACCAATACTGTCATTTTGAAAAACAGGAGCCAAATATTTGCTTTTGAGATATGATATAGAAACGGTAAATAGATAATTTGTACCCTCAGTTTTCGTGTATTTCTTGCAGTAAAAAAGTTTTGAATAATATGCCCCGGGCAAATGGAAAATAGCCTAAGGGATCTTGAAAACGGCGAGATCTGCAGGGAATTCTTTGCTCAATTCCATGCCCAGATATGGTCAATATCTATAAAACAACCACAAAAGTTTGATATATGCTTCTATCTGAAAAATATTTCAATATTTTAATTTTTGGAATTTGTCAATTTTCGTTTTTGGACCAATACTGTCATTTTGAAAAACAGGAGCCAAATATTTGCTTTTGAGATATGATATAGAAACGGTAAATAGATAATTTGTACCCTCAGTTTTCGTGTATTTCTTGCAGTAAAAAAGTTTTGAATAATATGCCCCGGGCAAATGGAAAATAGCCTAAGGGATCTTGAAAACGGCGGGATCTGCAGGGAATTCTTTGCTCAATTCCTTGCCCAGATATGGTCAATATCTATAAAATAACTACAAAAGTTTGATATATGCTTCTATCTGAAAAATATTTCAATATTCTAATTTTTGAAATTTGTCAATTTTCGTTTTTGGACCAAAACTGTCATTTTGAAAAACAGGAGCCAAATATTTGCTTTTGAGATATGATATAGAAACGGTAAATAGATAATTTGTACCCTCAGTTTTCGTGTATTTCTTGCAGTAAAAAAGTTTTGAATAATATGCCCCGGGCAAATGGAAAATAGCCTAAGGGATCTTGAAAACAATGAGACTTGCAGGGAATTCTTTTGTCAATTCCTTGCCCATATATGGTAAATATCTATAAAACAACCACAAAAGTTTGATATATGCTTCTATCTGAAAAATATTTCAATATTTTAATTTTTGGAATTTGTCAATTTTCGTTTTTGGACCAATACTGTCATTTTGAAAAGCAGGAGCTAAATATTTGTTTTTGGGATATGATATGGAAAGGACCAATATATAATTCAAACCCTCAGTTTTCGTGTATTTCTTGCAGTAAAAAAGTTTTGAATAATATGCCCCGGGCAAATGGAAAATAGCCTAAGGGATCTTGAAAACAATGAGACTTGCAGGGAATTCTTTTGTCAATCCCGTGCCCATATATGGTAAATATCTATAAAACAACCACAAAAGTTTGATATATGCTTCTATCTGAAAAATATTTCAATATTTTAATTTTTGGAATTTGTCAATTTTCGTTTTTGGACCAATACTGTCATTTTGAAAAACAGGAGCCAAATATTTGCTTTTGAGATATGATATAGAAACGGTAAATAGATAATTTGTACCCTCAGTTTTCGTGTATTTCTTGCAGTAAAAAAGTTTTGAATAATATGCCCCGGGCAAATGGAAAATAGCCTAAGGGATCTTGAAAACGGCGGGATCTGCAGGGAATTCTTTGCTCAATTCCTTGCCCAGATATGGTCAATATCTATAAAATAACTACAAAAGTTTGATATATGCTTCTATCTGAAAAATATTTCAATATTCTAATTTTTGAAATTTGTCAATTTTCGTTTTTGGACCAAAACTGTCATTTTGAAAAACAGGAGCCAAATATTTGCTTTTGGGATATGATATAGAAACGGTAAATAGATAATTTGTACCCTCAGTTTTCGTGTATTTCTTGCAGTAAAAAAGTTTTGAATAATATGCCCCGGGCAAATGGAAAATAGCCTAAGGGATCTTGAAAACGGCGAGACTTGCGGAAAATTCTTTGCGCAATTCCTTCCTCGGATATGGCCAATATCTATAAAACAACCACAAAAGAATGATATATGCTCCTATCTGAAAAATATTTCAATATTTTAATTTTTGGAATTTGTCAATTTTCGTTTTTGGACCAATACTGTCATTTTGAAAAGCAGGAGCCAAATACTTGTTTTTGGGATATGATATAGAAAGGCTTAATATATAATTCGTACCCTCAGTTTTTGTGTATTTCTTGCAGTAAAAAAGTTTGGAAAAAAATGCCTCGGGCAAATGGAAAATAGCCTAAGGGATCTTGAAAATAATGAGACTTGCGGGGAATTCTTTGCGGAATTCCTTGCCCAGATACCAGAAATATCTCTAAAATAACCACAAAAGTTTGATATATGCTTCTATCTGAAAAATATTTCAAAATTTTAATTTTTGGAATTTGTCAATTTTCGTTTTTGGACCAATACTGTCATTTTGAAAAACAGGAGCCAAATATTTGCTTTTGAGATATGATATAGAAACGGTAAATAGATAATTTGTACCCTCAGTTTTCGTGTATTTCTTGCAGTAAAAAAGTGTAAAAAAAAAAAATGCCTCAGGCAAATGGAAAATAGCCTAAGGGATCTTGAAAACGGCGGGATCTGCAGGGAATTCTTTGCTCAATTCCTTGCCCAGATATTGTCAATATCTATAAAATAACTACAAAAGTTTGATATATGCTTCTATCTGAAAAATATTTCAATATTTTAATTTTTGGAATTTGTCAATTTTCGTTTTTGGACCAATACTGTCATTTTGAAAAACAGGAGCCAAATATTTGCTTTTGAGATATGATATAGAAACGGTAAATAGATAATTGTACCCTCAGTTTTCGTGTATTTCTTGCAGTAAAAAAGTTTTGAATAATATGCCCCGGGCAAATGGAAAATAGCCTAAGGGATCTTGAAAACGGCGGGATCTGCAGGGAATTCTTTGCTCAATTCCTTGCCCAGATATGGTCAATATCTAAAACAACCACAAAAGTTTGATATATGCTTCTATCTGAAAAATATTTCAATATTTTAATTTTTGGAATTTGTCAATTTTCGTTTTTGGACCAATACTGTCATTTTGAAAAACAGGAGCCAAATATTTGCTTTTGGGATATGATATAGAAACGGTAAATAGATAATTTGTACCCTCAGTTTTCGTGTATTTCTTGCAGTAAAAAAGTTTTGAATAATATGCCCCGGGCAAATGGAAAATAGCCTAAGGGATCTTGAAAACAATGAGACTTGCAGGGAATTCTTTTGTCAATTCCTTGCCCATATATGGTAAATATCTATAAAACAACCACAAAAGTTTGATATATGCTTCTATCTGAAAAATATTTCAATATTTTAATTTTTGGAATTTGTCAATTTTCGTTTTTGGACCAATACTGTCATTTTGAAAAACAGGAGCCAAATATTTGCTTTTGAGATATGATATAGAAACGGTAAATAGATAATTTGTACCCTCAGTTTTCGTGTATTTCTTGCAGTAAAAAAGTTTTGAATAATATGCCCCGGGCAAATGGAAAATAGCCTAAGGGATCTTGAAAACGGCGAGACTTACAGGGAATTCTTTGCTCAATTCCTTGCCCAGATATGGTCAATATCTATAAAATAACTACAAAAGTTTGATATATGCTTCTATCTGAAAAATATTTCAATATTCTAATTTTTGAAATTTGTCAATTTTCGTTTTTGGACCAAAACTGTCATTTTGAAAAACAGGAGCCAAATATTTGCTTTTGGGATATGATATAGAAACGGTAAATAGATAATTTGTACCCTCAGTTTTCGTGTATTTCTTGCAGTAAAAAAGTTTGAATAATATGCCCCGGGCAATAATATGCCCCGGGCAAATGGAAAATAGCCTAAGGGATCTTGAAAACGGCAAGACTTGCAGGGAATTCTTTTGTCAATTCCTTGCCCATATATGGTAATATCTATAAAACAACCACAAAAGTTTGATATATGCTTCTATCTGAAAAATATTTCAATATTTTAATTTTTGGAATTTGTCAATTTTCGTTTCTGGACCAATACTGTCATTTTGAAAAGCAGGAGCCAAATACTTGTTTTTGGGATATGATATAGAAAGGCTTAATATATAATTTGTACCCTCAGTTTTTGTGTATTTCTTGCAGTAAAAAAGTTTTGAATAATATGCCCCGGGCAAATGGAAAATAGCCTAAGGGATATTGAAAAAAATGAGACTTGCGGGGAATTCTTTGCGGAATTCCTTGCCCAGATACCAGAAATATCTATAAAATAACCACAAAAGTTTGATATATGCTTCTATCTGAAAAATATTTCAATATTTTAATTTTTGGAATTTGTCAATTTTCGTTTTTGGACCAATACTGTCATTTTGAAAAACAGGAGCCAAATATTTGCTTTTGAGATATGATATAGAAACGGTAAATAGATAATTTGTACCCTCAGTTTTCGTGTATTTCTTGCAGTAAAAAAGTTTTGAATAATATGCCCCGGGCAAATGGAAAATAGCCTAAGGGATCTTGAAAACGGCGAGACTTACAGGGAATTCTTTTGTCAATTCCTTGCCCATATATGGTAAATATCTATAAAACAACCACAAAAGTTTGATATATGCTTCTATCTGAAAAATATTTCAATATTTTAATTTTTGGAATTTGTCAATTTTCGTTTTTGGACCAATACTGTCATTTTGAAAAACAGGAGCCAAATATTTGCTTTTGAGATATGATATAGAAACGGTAAATAGATAATTTGTACCCTCAGTTTTCGTGTATTTCTTGCAGTAAAAAAGTTTTGAATAATATGCCCCGGGCAAATGGAAAATAGCCTAAGGGATCTTGAAAACGGCGGGATCTGCAGGGAATTCTTTGCTCAATTCCTTGCCCAGATATGGTCAATATCTATAAAATAACTACAAAAGTTTGATATATGCTTCTATCTGAAAAATATTTCAATATTCTAATTTTTGAAATTTGTCAATTTTCGTTTTTGGACCAAAACTGTCATTTTGAAAAACAGGAGCCAAATATTTGTTTTTGGATATGATATAGAAACGGTAAATAGATAATTTGTACCCTCAGTTTTCGTGTATTTCTTGCAGTAAAAAAGTTTTGAATAATATGCCCCGGGCAAATGGAAAATAGCCTAAGGGATCTTGAAAACGGCGAGACTTGCAGGGAATTCTTTGCGCAATTCCTTCCTCGGATATGGTCAATATCTATAAAACAACCTCAAAAGTTTGATATATACTTCTATCTGAAAAATATTTCAATATTCTAATTTTTGGAATTTGTCAATTTTCGTTTTTGGACCAATACTGTCATTTTGAAAAACAGGAGCCAAATATTTGCTTTTGGGATATGATATCGAAACGGTAAATATATTATTTTACCCTCAGTTTTCGTGTATTTCTTGCAGTAAAAAATTTTGAATAATATGCCCCGGGCAAATGAAAAATAGCCTAAGGGATCTTGAAAACGGCGAGACTTGCGGGGAATTCTTTGCGCAATTCCTTGCCCAGATATGGTCAATATCTATAAAACAACCACAAAAGTTTGATATATGCTTCTATCTGAAAAATATTTCAATATTTTAATTTTTGAAATTTGTCAATTTTCGTTTTTGGACCAATACTGTCATTTTGAAAAGCAGGAGCCAAATATTTGCTTTTGGGATATGATATAGAAACGGTAAATAGATAATTTGTACCCTCAGTTTTCGTGTATTTCTTGCAGTAAAAAAGTTTTGAATAATATGCCCCGGGCAAATGGAAAATAGCCTAAGGGATCTTGAAAACGGCGAGACTTGCAGGGAATTCTTTGCAATTCCTTGCCCAGATATATATGGTCAATATCTATAAAATAACCACAAAAGTTTGATATATGCTTCTATCTGAAAAATATTTCAATATTTTAATTTTTGGAATTTGTCAATTTTCGTTTTTGGACCAATACTGTCATTTTGAAAAACAGGAGCCAAATATTTGCTTTTGAGATATGATATAGAAACGGTAAATAGATTATTTGTACCCTCAGTTTTCGTGTATTTCTTGCAGTAAAAAAGTTTGGAAAAAAATGCCTCGGGCAAATGGAAAATAGCCTAAGGGATCTTGAAAACGGCGGGATCTGCAGGGAATTCTTTGCTCAATTCCTTGCCCAGATATTGTCAATATCTATAAAATAACCACAAAAGTTTGATATATGCTTCTATCTGAAAAAATATTTCAATATTCTAATTTTTGGAATTTGTCAATTTTCGTTTCTGGACCAAAACTGTCATTTTGAAAGACAGGAGCCAAATATTTGCTTTTGAGATATGATATAGAAACGGTAACTAGATTATTTGTACCCTCAGTTTTCGTGTATTTCTTGCAGTAAAAAAGTTTTGAATAATATGCCCCGGGCAAATGGAAAATAGCCTAAGGGATCTTGAAAACAATGAGACTTGCAGGGAATTCTTTTGTCAATTCCTTGCCCATATATGGTAAATATCTATAAAACAACCACAAAAGTTTGATATATGCTTCTATCTGAAAAATATTTCAATATTTTAATTTTTGGAATTTGTCAATTTTCGTTTTTGGACCAATACTGTCATTTTGAAAAACAGGAGCCAAATATTTGCTTTTGAGATATGATATAGAAACGGTAAATAGATAATTTGTACCCTCAGTTTTCGTGTATTTCTTGCAGTAAAAAAGTTTTGAATAATATGCCCCGGGCAAATGGAAAATAGCCTAAGGGATCTTGAAAACGGCGGGATCTGCAGGGAATTCTTTGCTCAATTCCTTGCCCAGATATGGTCAATATCTATAAAATAACTACAAAAGTTTGATATATGCTTCTATCTGAAAAATATTTCAATATTCTAATTTTTGAAATTTGTCAATTTTCGTTTTTGGACCAAAACTGTCATTTTGAAAAACAGGAGCCAAATATTTGCTTTTGGGATATGATATAGAAACGGTAAATAGATAATTTGTACCCTCAGTTTTCGTGTATTTCTTGCAGTAAAAAAGTTTTGAATAATATGCCCCGGGCAAATGGAAAATAGCCTAAGGGATCTTGAAAACGGCGAGACTTACAGGGAATTCTTTTGTCAATTCCTTGCCCATATATGGTAAATATCTATAAAACAACCACAAAAGTTTGATATATGCTTCTATCTGAAAAATATTTCAATATTTTAATTTTTGGAATTTGTCAATTTTCGTTTTTGGACCAATACTGTCATTTTGAAAAACAGGAGCCAAATATTTGTTTTTGGGATATGATATGGAAAGGACCAATATATAATTTGTACCCTCAGTTTTCGTGTATTTCTTGCAGTAAAATAGTTTTGAATAATATGCCCCCGGCAAATGGAAAATAGCCTAAGGGATCTTGAAAACAATGAGACTTGCAGGGAATTCTTTTGTCAATCCCTTGCCCATATATGGTAAATATCTATAAAACAACCACAAAAGTTTGATATATGCTTCTATCTGAAAAATATTTCAATATTTTAATTTTTGGAATTTGTCAATTTTCGTTTTTGGACCAATACTGTCATTTTGAAAAACAGGAGCCAAATATTTGCTTTTGAGATATGATATAGAAACGGTAAATAGATAATTTGTACCCTCAGTTTTCGTGTATTTCTTGCAGTAAAAAAGTTTTGAATAATATGCCCCGGGCAAATGGAAAATAGCCTAAGGGATCTTGAAAACGGCGGGATCTGCAGGGAATTCTTTGCTCAATTCCTTGCCCAGATATGGTCAATATCTATAAAATAACTACAAAAGTTTGATATATGCTTCTATCTGAAAAATATTTCAATATTCTAATTTTTGAAATTTGTCAATTTTCGTTTTTGGACCAAAACTGTCATTTTGAAAAACAGGAGCCAAATATTTGCTTTTGGGATATGATATAGAAACGGTAAATAGATAATTTGTACCCTCAGTTTTCGTGTATTTCTTGCAGTAAAAAAGTTTTGAATAATATGCCCCGGGCAAATGGAAAATAGCCTAAGGGATCTTGAAAACGGCGAGACTTGCAGGGAATTTTTTTGTCAATTCCTTGCCCAGATATGGTCAATATCTATAAAACAACCACAAAAGTATGATATATGCTCCTATCTGAAAAATATTTCAATATTTTAATTTTTGGAATTTGTCAATTTTCGTTTTTGGACCAATACTGTCATTTTGAAAAGCAGGAGCCAAATATTTGTTTTTGGGATATGATATGGAAAGGACCAATATATAATTTGTACCCTCAGTTTTCGTGTATTTCTTGCAGTAAAAAAGTTTTGAATAATATGCCCCGGGCAAATGGAAAATAGCCTAAGGGATCTTGAAAACGGCGGGATCTGCAGGGAATTCTTTGCTCAATTCCTTGCCCAGATATGGTCAATATCTATAAAATAACTACAAAAGTTTGATATATGCTTCTATCTGAAAAATATTTCAATATTTTAATTTTTGGAATTTGTCAATTTTCGTTTTTGGACCAATACTGTCATTTTGAAAAACAGGAGCCAAATATTTGTTTTTGGATATGATATAGAAACGGTAAATAGATTATTTGTACCCTCAGTTTTCGTGTATTTCTTGCAGTAAAAAAGTTTTGAATAATATGCCCCGGGCAAATGGAAAATAGCCTAAGGGATCTTGAAAACAATGAGACTTGCAGGGAATTCTTTGCTCAATTCCTTGCCCAGATATGGTAAATATCTATAAAACAACCACAGAAGTTTGATATATGCTTCTATCTGAAAAATATTTCAATATTTTAATTTTTGGAATTTGTCAATTTTCGTTTTTGGACCAATACTGTCATTTTGAAAAACAGGAGCCAAATATTTGCTTTTGAGATATGATATAGAAACGGTAAATAGATAATTTGTACCCTCAGTTTTCGTGTATTTCTTGCAGTAAAAAAGTTTTGAATAATATGCCCCGGGCAAATGGAAAATAGCCTAAGGGATCTTGAAAACGGCGAGACTGCAGCCTTGCCCAGATATGAATATCTATAAAACAACCACAAAAGTTTGCAATTTTTGGAATTTGTCAATTTTCGTTTTTGGACCAATACTGGGGAGCCAAATTCTTTGCTTGCAATTCCTTGCCCAGATATGGTCAATATCTATAAAACAACCACAAAAGTTTGATATATGCTTCAATCTGAAAAATATTTCAATATTTTTATTTTTGGAATTTGTCAATTTTCGTTTTTGGACCAATACTGTCATTTTGAAAAACAGGAGCCAAATAAATTTCAATATCTATAAAATAACCACAAAAGTTTGATATATGCTTCTATCTGAAAAATATTTCAATATTTTAATTTTTGGAATTTGTCAATTTTCGTTTTTGGACCAAAACTGTCATTTTGAAAAACAGGAGCCAAATATTTGCTTTTAGGATATGATATAGGAACGGTAAATAGATAATTTGTACCCTCAGTTTTCGTGTATTTCTTGCAGTAAAAAAGTTTTGAATAATATGCCCCGGGCAAATGGAAAATAGCCTAAGGGATCTTGAAAACGGCGAGACTTGCAGGGAATTCTTTGCTCAATTCCTTGCCCAGATATGGTCAATATCTATAAAACAACCACAAAAGTTTGATATATGCTTCTATCTGAAAAATATTTCAATATTTTAATTTTTGGAATTTGTCAATTTTCGTTTTTGGACCAATACTGTCATTTTGAAAAACAGGAGCCAAATATTTGCTTTTGAGATATGATATAGAAACGGTAAATAGATAATTTGTACCCTCAGTTTTCGTGTATTTCTTGCAGTAAAAAAGTTTTGAATAATATGCCCCGGGCAAATGGAAAATAGCCTAAGGGATCTTGAAAACGGCGAGACTTGTAGAGAATTCTTTGCGCGAATCCTCGGATATGGTCAATATCTATAAAACAACCACAAAAGTTTGATATATGCTTCTATCTGGAATTTTGAAAAACAGGAGCCAAATATTTGCTTTTGAGATATGATATAGAAACGGTAAATAGATTATTTGTAACCTCAGTTACGAGTATTTCTTGCAGTAAAAAAGTTTTGAATAATATGCCCCGGGCAAATGGAAAATAGCCTAAGGGATCTTGAAAACGGCGAGACTTGCAGGGAATTCTTTGCAATTCCTTGCCCATATATGGTCAATATCTATAAAACAACCACAAAAGTTTGATATATGCTCATAATAAAATTTCCACAATTTGATATATGCTTCTAAAAAAAAGTTTGATATATGCTTCTATCTGAAAAATATTTCAATATTTTAATTTTTGGAATTTGTCAATTTTCGTTTTTGGACCAATACTGTCATTTTGAAAAACAGGAGCCAAATATTTGCTTTTGAGATATGATATAGAAACGGTAAATAGATAATTTGTACCCTCAGTTTTCGTGTATTTCTTGCAGTAAAAAAGTTTTGAATAATATGCCCCGGGCAAATGGAAAATAGCCTAAGGGATCTTGAAAACGGCGAGATCTGCAGGGAATTTTTGCTAAATTCCTTGCCCAGATATGGTCAATATCTATAAAATAACTACAAAAATTTGATATATGCTCCTATCTGAAAAATATTTCAAAATTTTAATTTTTGGAATTTCTCAATTTTCGTTTTTGGACCAAAACTGTCATTTTGAAAAACAAGAGCCAAATATTTGTACCCTCAGTTTTCGTGTATTTCTTGCAGTAAAAAAGTTTTGAATAATATGCCCCGGGCAAATGGAAAATAGCCTAAGGGATCTTGAAAACGGCGAGACTATTCTTTGGCCCAGATATGGTCAATATCTATAAAATAACCACAAAAGTTTGATATATGCTTCTATCTGAAAAATATTTCAATATTTTAATTTTTGGAATTTGTCAATTTTCGTTTTTGGACCAATACTGTCATTTTGAAAAACAGGAGCCAAATATTTGCTTTTGAGATATGATATAGAAACGGTAAATAGATAATTTGTACCCTCAGTTTTCGTGTATTTCTTGCAGTAAAAAAGTTTTGAATAATATGCCCCGGGCAAATGGAAAATAGCCTAAGGGATCTTGAAAACGGCGGGATCTGCAGGGAATTCTTTGCTCAATTCCTTGCCCAGATATGGTCAATATCTATAAAACAACCACAAAAGTTTGATATATGCTTCTATCTGAAAAATATTTCAATATTTTAATTTTTGGAATTTGTCAATTTTCGTTTTTGGACCAATACTGTCATTTTGAAAAACAGGAGCCAAATATTTGCTTTTGAGATATGATATAGAAACGGTAAATAGATAATTTGTACCCTCAGTTTTCGTGTATTTCTTGCAGTAAAAAAGTTTTGAATAATATGCCCCGGGCAAATGGAAAATAGCCTAAGGGATCTTGAAAACGGCGAGACTTGCGGGGAATTCTTTGCTCAATTCCTTGCCCAGATATGGTCAATATCTATAAAACAACCACAAAAGTTTGATATATGCTTCTATCTGAAAAATATTTCAATATTTTAATTTTTGGAATTTGTCAATTTTCGTTTTTGGACCAATACTGTCATTTTGAAAAACAGGAGCCAAATATTTGCTTTTGGGATATGATATAGAAACGGTAAATAGATAATTTGTACCCTCAGTTTTCGTGTATTTCTTGCAGTAAAAAAGTTTTGAATAATATGCCCCGGGCAAATGGAAAATAGCCTAAGGGATCTTGAAAACGGCGAGACTTGCAGGGAATTCTTTGCTCAATTCCTTGCCCAGATATGGTCAATATCTATAAAACAACCACAAAAGTTTGATATATGCTTCTATCTGAAAAATATTTCAATATTTTAATTTTTGGAATTTGTCAATTTTCGTTTTTGGACCAATACTGTCATTTTGAAAAACAGGAGCCAAATATTTGCTTTTGGGATATGATATAGAAACGGTAAATAGATTATTTGTACCCTCAGTTTTCGTGTATTTCTTGCAGTAAAAAGGTTTTGAATAATATGCCCCGGGCAAATGGAAAATAGCCTAAGGGATCTTGTAAACGGCAAGTCTTGCAGGGAATTCTTTTGTCAATTCCTTGCCCAGATATTGTAAATATCTATAAAACAACCACGAAAATATGATATATGCTCCTATCTGAAAAATATTTCAATATTTTAACTTTTGGAATTTGTCAATTTTCGTTTTTGGACTAATACTGTCATTTTGAAAAACAGGAGCCAAATATTTGCTTTTGAGATATGATATAGAAACGGTAAAAAGATAATTTGTACCCTCAGTTTTCGTGTATTTCTTGCAGTAAAAAAGTTTTGAATAATATGCCCCGGGCAAATGGAAAATAGCCTAAGGGATCTTGAAAACGGCGAGACTTGCAGGGAATTCTTTGCAATTCCTTGCCCAGATATGGTCAATATCTATAAAACAACCACAAAAGTTTGATATATGCTTCTATCTGAAAAATATTTCAATATTTTAATTTTTGGAATTTGTCAATTTTCGTTTTTGGACCAATACTGTCATTTTGAAAAACAGGAGCCAAATATTTGTTTTGGGTCAATATCTATAAAATAACTACAAAAGTTTGATATATGCTTCTATCTGAAAAATATTTCAATATTTTAATTTTTGGAATTTGTCAATTTTCGTTTTTGGACCAATACTGTCAATTTGAAAAAAAGGAGCCATATATTTGCTTTTGAGATATGATATCGAAACGGTAAATAGATTATTTGTACCCTCAGTTTTCGTGTATTTCTTGCAGTAAAAAAGTTTTGAATAATATGCCCCGGGCAAATGGAAAATAGCCTAAGGGATCTTGAAAACGGCGGGATCTGCAGGGAATTCTTTGCTCAATTCCTTTGCCCAGATATGGTAAATATCTATAAAACAACCACAAAAGTTTGATATATGCTTCTATCTGAAAAATATTTCAATATTTTAATTTTTGGAATTTGTCAATTTTCGTTTTTGGACCAATACTGTCATTTTGAAAAACAGGAGCCAAATATTTGCTTTTGAGATATGATATCGAAACGGTAAATAGATTATTTGTACCCTCAGTTTTCGTGTATTTCTTGCAGTAAAAAAGTTTTGAATAATATGCCCCGGGCAAATGGAAAATAGCCTAAGGGATCTTGAAAACGGCGAGACTTGCGGGGAATTCTTTGCGCAATTCCTTCCTCGGATATGGTCAATATCTATAAAACAACCACAGAAGTTTGATATATGCTTCTATCTGAAAAATATTTCAATATTTTAATTTTTGGAATTTGTCAATTTTCGTTTCTGGACCAATACTGTCATTTTGAAAAACAGGAGCCAAATATTTGCTTTTGGGATATGATATAGAAACGGTAAATAGATAATTTGTACCCTCAGTTTTCGTGTATTTCTTGCAGTAAAAAAGTTTTGAATAATATGCCCCGGGCAAATGGAAAATAGCCTATAAAACGGCGGGAGACTTGCAACTTTGCTCACAAAAGTTTGATATATGCTTCTATCTGAAAAATATTTCAATATTTTAATTTTTGGAATTTGTCAATTTTCGTTTTTGGACCAATACTGTCATTTTGAAAAACAGGAGCCAAATATTTGCTTTTGGGATATGATATAGAAACGGTAAATAGATAATTTGTACCCTCAGTTTTCGTGTATTTCTTGCAGTAAAAAAGTTTTGAATAATATGCCCCGGGCAAATGGAAAATAGCCTAAGGGATCTTGAAAACGGCTTGCAGGAATTCTTTTTGCGCAATTCCTTGCCCAGATATGGTAATATCTATAAAACAACCACAAAAGTTTGATATATGCTTCTATCTGAAAAATATTTCAATATTTTAATTTTTGGAATTTGTCAATTTTCGTTTTTGGACCAATACTGTCATTTTGAAAAACAGGAGCCAAATATTTGCTTTTGAGATATGATATAGAAACGGTAAATAGATAATTTGTACCCTCAGTTTTCGTGTATTTCTTGCAGTAAAAAAGTTTTGAATAATATGCCCCGGGCAAATGGAAAATAGCCTAAGGGATCTTGAAAACGGCGGGACTCAATTCTTTGCTCAATTCCTTTGCCCAGATATGGTCAATATCTATAAAATAACCACAAAAGTTTGATATATGCTTCTATCTGAAAAATATTTCAATATTTTAATTTTTGGAATTTGTCAATTTTCGTTTTTGGACCAATACTGTCATTTTGAAAAACAGGAGCCAAATATTTGCTTTTGAGATATGATATAGAAACGGTAAATAGATAATTTGTACCCTCAGTTTTCGTGTATTTCTTGCAGTAAAAAAGTTTTGAATAATATGCCCCGGGCAAATGGAAAATAGCCTAAGGGATCTTGAAAACGGCGAGACTTGCAGGGAATTCTTTGCTCAATTCTTTGCCCAGATATGGTCAATATCTATAAAACAACCACAAAAGTTTGATATATGCTTCTATCTGAAAAATATTTCAATATTTTAATTTTTGGAATTTGTCAATTTTCGTTTTTGGACCAATACTGTCATTTTGAAAAACAGGAGCCAAATATTTGCTTTTGAGATATGATATAGAAACGGTAAATAGATAATTTGTACCCTCAGTTTTCGTGTATTTCTTGCAGTAAAAAAGTTTTGAATAATATGCCCCGGGCAAATGGAAAATAGCCTAAGGGATCTTGAAAACGGCGAGACTTGCAGGGAATTCTTTTGCAATTCCTTGCCCATATATGGTCAATATCTATAAAACAACCACAAAAGTTTGATATATGCTTCTATCTGAAAAATATTTCAATATTTTAATTTTTGGAATTTGTCAATTTTCGTTTTTGGACCAATACTGTCATTTTGAAAAACAGGAGCCAAATATTTGCTTTTGAGATATGATATAGAAACGGTAAATAGATAATTTGTACCCTCAGTTTTCGTGTATTTCTTGCAGTAAAAAAGTTTTGAATAATATGCCCCGGGCAAATGGAAAATAGCCTAAGGGATCTTGAAAACGGCGGGATCTGCAGGGAATTCTTTGCTCAATTCCTTGCCCAGATATGGTCAATATCTATAAAATAACTACAAAAGTTTGATATATGCTTCTATCTGAAAAATATTTCAATATTCTAATTTTTGGAATTTGTCAATTTTCGTTTTTGGACCAATACTGTCATTTTGAAAAGCAGGAGCCAAATATTTGCTTTTGAGATATGATATAGAAACGGTAAATAGATAATTTGTACCCTCAGTTTTCGTGTATTTCTTGCAGTAAAAAAGTTTTGAATAATATGCCCCGGGCAAATGGAAAATAGCCTAAGGGATCTTGAAAACGGCGAGACTTGCAGGGAATTCTTTGCTCAATTCCTTGCCCATATATGGTAAATATCTATAAAACAACCACAAAAGTTTGATATATGCTTCTATCTGAAAAATATTTCAATATTTTAATTTTTGGAATTTGTCAATTTTCGTTTTTGGACCAATACTGTCATTTTGAAAAACAGGAGCCAAATATTTGCTTTTGGGATATGATATAGAAACGGTAAATAGATAATTTGTACCCTCAGTTTTCGTGTATTTCTTGCAGAAAAAAAGTTTTGAATAATATGCCCCGGGCAAATGGAAATTAGCCTAAGGGAATAATATGCCCCGGGCAAATGGAAAATAGCCTAAGGGATCTTGAAAACAATGAGACTTGCAGGGAATTCTTTTGTCAATCCCTTGCCCATATATGGTAAATATCTATAAAACAACCACAAAAGTTTGATATATGCTTCTATCTGAAAAATATTTCAATATTTTAATTTTTGGAATTTGTCAATTTTCGTTTTTGGACCAATACTGTCATTTTGAAAAACAGGAGCCAAATATTTGCTTTTGAGATATGATATAGAAACGGTAAATAGATAATTTGTACCCTCAGTTTTCGTGTATTTCTTGCAGTAAAAAAGTTTTGAATAATATGCCCCGGGCAAATGGAAAATAGCCTAAGGGATCTTGAAAACGGCGGGATCTGCAGGGAATTCTTTGCTCAATTCCTTGCCCAGATATGGTCAATATCTATAAAATAACTACAAAAGTTTGATATATGCTTCTATCTGAAAAATATTTCAATATTCTAATTTTTGAAATTTGTCAATTTTCGTTTTTGGACCAAAACTGTCATTTTGAAAAACAGGAGCCAAATATTTGCTTTTGGGATATGATATAGAAACGGTAAATAGATAATTTGTACCCTCAGTTTTCGTGTATTTCTTGCAGTAAAAAAGTTTTGAATAATATGCCCCGGGCAAATGGAAAATAGCCTAAGGGATCTTGAAAACGGCGAGACTTGCAGGGAATTCTTTTGTCAATACCTTGCCCATATATGGTCAATATCTATAAAACAACCACAAAAGAATGATATATGCTCCTATCTGAAAAATATTTCAATATTTTAATTTTTGGAATTTGTCAATTTTCGTTTTTGGACCAATACTGTCATTTTGAAAAGCAGGAGCCAAATATTTGTTTTTGGGATATGATATCGAAACGGTAAATATATAATTTGTACCCTCAGTTTTCGTGTATTTCTTGCAGTAAAAAAAGTTTTGAATAATATGCCCCGGGCAAATGAAAAATAGCCTAAGGGATCTTGAAAACAGCGAGACTTGCGGAGAATTCTTTGCTCAATTCCTTGCCCAGATATTGTCAATATCTATAAAATAACCACAAAAGTTTGATATATGCTTCTATCTGAAAAATATTTCAATATTTTAATTTTTGGAATTTGTCAATTTTCGTTTTTGGACCAATACTGTCATTTTGAAAAACAGGAGCCAAATATTTGCTTTTGAGATATGATATAGAAACGGTAACTAGATTATTTGTACCCTCAGTTTTCGTGTATTTCTTGCAGTAAAAAAGTTTTGAATAATATGCCCCGGGCAAATGGAAAATAGCCTAAGGGATCTTGAAAACGGCGAGACTTGCAGGGAATTCTTTGCTCAATTCCTTGCCCAGATACCAGAAATATCTATAAAACAACCACAAAAGTTTGATATATGCTTCTATCTGAAAAATATTTCAATATTTTAATTTTTGGAATTTGTCAATTTTCGTTTTTGGACCAATACTGTCATTTTGAAAAACAGGAGCCAAATATTTGCTTTTGAGATATGATATAGAAACGGTAAATAGATAATTTGTACCCTCAGTTTTCGTGTATTTCTTGCAGTAAAAAAGTTTTGAATAATATGCCCCGGGCAAATGGAAAATAGCCTAAGGGATCTTGAAAACGGCGGGATCTGCAGGGAATTCTTTGCTCAATTCCTTGCCCAGATATGGTCAATATCTATAAAATAACTACAAAAGTTTGATATATGCTTCTATCTGAAAAATATTTCAATATTCTAATTTTTGGAATTTGTCAATTTTCGTTTTTGGACCAAAACTGTCATTTTGAAAAACAGGAGCCAAATATTTGCTTTTGGGATATGATATAGAAACGGTAAATAGATAATTTGTACCCTCAGTTTTCGTGTATTTCTTGCAGTAAAAAAGTTTTGAATAATATGCCCCGGGCAAATGGAAAATAGCCTAAGGGATCTTGAAAACGGCGAGACTTGCAGGGAATTCTTTGCTCAATTCCTTGCCCAGATATGGTCAATATCTATAAAACAACCACAAAAGTTTGATATATGCTTCTATCTGAAAAATATTTCAATATTTTAATTTTTGGAATTTGTCAATTTTCGTTTTTGGACCAATACTGTCATTTTGAAAAACAGGAGCCAAATATTTGCTTTTGGGATATGATATAGAAACGGTAAATAGATAATTTGTACCCTCAGTTTTCGTGTATTTCTTGCAGTAAAAAAGTTTTGAATAATATGCCCCGGGCAAATGGAAAATAGCCTAAGGGATCTTGAAAACGGCGAGACTTGCAGGGAATTCTTTGCGCAATTCCTTCCTCAGATATGGTCAATATCTATAAAACAACCACAAAAGTTTGATATATGCTTCTATCTGAAAAATATTTCAATATTTTAATTTTTGGAATTTGTCAATTTTCGTTTTTGGACCAATACTGTCATTTTGAAAAGCAGGAGCCAAATATTTGCTTTTGGGATATGATATAGAAACGGTAAATAGATAATTTGTACCCTCAGTTTTCGTGTATTTCTTGCAGTAAAAAAGTTTTGAATAATATGCCCCGGGCAAATGGAAAATAGCCTAAGGGATCTTGAAAACGGCGAGACTTGCGGAAAATTCTTTGCGCAATTCCTTCCTCGGATATGGCCAATATCTATAAAACAACCACAAAAGTTTGATATATGCTTCTATCTGAAAAATATTTCAATATTTTAATTTTTGGAATTTGTCAATTTTCGTTTTTGGACCAATACTGTCATTTTGAAAAACAGGAGCCAAATATTTGCTTTTGAGATATGATATAGAAACGGTAAATAGATAATTTGTACCCTCAGTTTTCGTGTATTTCTTGCAGTAAAAAAGTTTTGAATAATATGCCCCGGGCAAATGGAAAATAGCCTAAGGGATCTTGAAAACGGCGGGATCTGCAGGGAATTCTTTGCTCAATTCCTTGCCCAGATATTGTCAATATCTATAAAATAACCACAAAAGTTTGATATATGCTTCTATCTGAAAAAATATTTCAATATTCTAATTTTTGGAATTTGTCAATTTTCGTTTTTGGACCAAAACTGTCATTTTGAAAGACAGGAGCCAAATATTTGCTTTTGAGATATGATATAGAAACGGTAAATAGATAATTTGTACCCTCAGTTTTCGTGTATTTCTTGCAGTAAAAAAGTTTTGAATAATATGCCCCGGGCAAATGGAAAATAGCCTAAGGGATCTTGAAAACGGCGAGACTTACAGGGAATTCTTTTGTCAATTCCTTGCCCATATATGGTCAATATCTATAAAACAACCACAGAAGTTTGATATATGCTTCTATCTGAAAAATATTTCAATATTTTAATTTTTGGAATTTGTCAATTTTCGTTTTTGGACCAATACTGTCATTTTGAAAAACAGGAGCCAAATATTTGCTTTTGAGATATGATATAGAAACGGTAAATAGATAATTTGTACCCTCAGTTTTCGTGTATTTCTTGCAGTAAAAAAGTTTTGAATAATATGCCCCGGGCAAATGGAAAATAGCCTAAGGGATCTTGAAAACGGCGGGATCTGCAGGGAATTCTTTGCTCAATTCCTTGCCCAGATATGGTCAATATCTATAAAATAACTACAAAAGTTTGATATATGCTTCTATCTGAAAAATATTTCAATATTCTAATTTTTGAAATTTGTCAATTTTCGTTTTTGGACCAAAACTGTCATTTTGAAAAACAGGAGCCAAATATTTGCTTTTGGGATATGATATAGAAACGGTAAATAGATAATTTGTACCCTCAGTTTTCGTGTATTTCTTGCAGTAAAAAAGTTTTGAATAATATGCCCCGGGCAAATGGAAAATAGCCTAAGGGATCTTGAAAACAATGAGACTTGCAGGGAATTCTTTTGTCAATTCCTTGCCCATATATGGTAAATATCTATAAAACAACCACAAAAGTTTGATATATGCTTCTATCTGAAAAATATTTCAATATTTTAATTTTTGGAATTTGTCAATTTTCGTTTTTGGACCAATACTGTCATTTTGAAAAGCAGGAGCCAAATATTTGTTTTTGGGATATGATATGGAAAGGACCAATATATAATTCAAACCCTCAGTTTTCGTGTATTTCTTGCAGTAAAAAAGTTTTGAATAATATGCCCCGGGCAAATGGAAAATAGCCTAAGGGATCTTGAAAACAATGAGACTTGCAGGGAATTCTTTTGTCAATTCCTTGCCCATATATGGTAAATATCTATAAAACAACCACAAAAGTTTGATATATGCTTCTATCTGAAAAATATTTCAATATTTTAATTTTTGGAATTTGTCAATTTTCGTTTTTGGACCAATACTGTCATTTTGAAAAACAGGAGCCAAATATTTGCTTTTGAGATATGATATAGAAACGGTAAATAGATAATTTGTACCCTCAGTTTTCGTGTATTTCTTGCAGTAAAAAAGTTTTGAATAATATGCCCCGGGCAAATGGAAAATAGCCTAAGGGATCTTGAAAACGGCGGGATCTGCAGGGAATTCTTTGCTCAATTCCTTGCCCAGATATGGTCAATATCTATAAAATAACTACAAAAGTTTGATATATGCTTCTATCTGAAAAATATTTCAATATTCTAATTTTTGAAATTTGTCAATTTTCGTTTTTGGACCAAAACTGTCATTTTGAAAAACAGGAGCCAAATATTTGCTTTTGGGATATGATATAGAAACGGTAAATAGATAATTTGTACCCTCAGTTTTCGTGTATTTCTTGCAGTAAAAAAGTTTTGAATAATATGCCCCGGGCAAATGGAAAATAGCCTAAGGGATCTTGAAAACGGCGAGACTTGCAGGGAATTCTTTGCGCAATTCCTTGCCCAGATATGGTCAATATCTATAAAACAACCACAAAAGTATGATATATGCTCCTATCTGAAAAATATTTCAATATTTTAATTTT
>NW_026932022.1:0-4914 GCF_032062105.1 Saccostrea cuccullata | reverse complement strand
CATACCTTGAAACAGCGAACACTTAACCTCCAGGAAAAAAAAAAGAAAAAGGGGTTTTTTTCTTTTCAACTAACTGCGGGTTTTTAAAGTATTTGTATGCTGTAAGTGTAAAAAACTTCCAGTAAATCAGAAAGATAGTTTTTGAATATTTTGCACTTTAAAAAATTTATTAATTATCAGCAATTGCGCAGGATTTCAACTGGTTTGTTTAAAATGTTCTGCGCTCCACCAGCATGAGGAAAAATCTAAACATTTTAAATAAACAAACAAAACCATTACATTCTTTCATATCAGATAATTAACCACTTCTGAAAGCTACAATGAATGAAATTGATCTGAAAAATGTTGCATTCTCTTAATTTATTTTCTTAATCAAACCACTTATGATATTTTATCTTTTATTAGTCCCCTACCGGTAAAACCCGGGAGGGAATTTAGGTTTCCTCTGCGTCTGTCCGTCCGTCTGTCTGTCTAACTGTCTGTCCGTCTATCCGCCGTCCACCCGTCCATCTGTCTGCCCCCGTCTGTTTTTAGTCTGTCCATTTAATTTTTCGCACTTTTTCCTAAACGCATGCAGACATTGGATAAATTTTGGTATGTATGTGTATCTTGATAACAAATAATTTAAATTTCGTATCGCTTCATTGATTTTTGACAAAACTATGGCATTTTGAATTCTTCGGAAGTTGGGTTCGTTCTCCTAATTTCATTGATTGATTGTATACTGTTTAACGTCCAGCTCAAGAATATTTCACTGATATGGAGACGTCACCATTGCCGGTGAAGGGCTCAAATTTAGGCCTATGCTCAAGGCCTTTGACGGGAGGGATTTTTATCGTGCCACACCTGCTGTGACACGGGGCCTCGGTTTATCGGTCTCATCCGAAGGACCGCCCCATTTAGTCGCCTTTTACGATATGCAAGGGGGTACTGAGGGCCTATTCTAACTGGATCCCCACGGGGCCTAATTTTCGATGGTCGACATAAATTGAAACGGGAAAAAAACGTTGGAAAAATGAATTGGATCTTCGTCTTTATCTGGATTATTTTATTTGGTTAAAGGCATTCACAACCTAAAAATCAAGCAGTTTGTTGCATATTTAAGATGACATCCTGAAAAAAAAGGGGGATAGGTGTGGACATGTATTGCTTATGCAATACTCTAGAATGTTTTTTAAAAAGCAAATCTTTTTGCTGTTTTAATGACACAATCAGATGTAATAACACTTACAATAAACCGAAACACTACATATTTATGTTGTTAGTTTTGCCTTAACTAATTCAGAAAGATCGTTTTAACAATACATTAAATGAATTTTACAAAAAAAAAAAAACAATTTTATTTGGTCAGAAAAAGATTTTGCATGTATACCAAAAATATGCATTAACTAATATTTAAGATAGGGATCAGCTTTTTCGGTGAAGAAAGTTTTGTTTTTTTTTTTTTTTTTTTTTATTTTTTTTAAATTATGACAATGTTTATGATGACTTTACTAATTCTTTACATGACTACTGTTTGCATTAATCATTTGATACCTAAATTTTTAAAGGAATATTGAAAATATTAAAAAAAAAAATCCAAAGTACGTCATTGAACCTTTGTTTCTCAAGCCATACTTAACAAACATTTAAAATTCCATTTCAGTTGAATTTTAAAAATAAATAATCAAAAGAAATAGGAGTAAGTGTTATGTAGAAAATTTTCCAATCAGACACATTTCACTTGTTGTAAACCGTAAAAGAAAAGCTTGGATTCGATGAAACAAAAATAAAAAATTTTAAATATTTAAATGGACTTCAAAACACTTCTCTGATGACATGACTTCCATTAACATCTATAAAACATTTTTAATTTCAAACAATTTTAGAAGACAGTGTTCTGCTGATACAGGGTATATCCGGTTTGATTGAATTGTACCTTAATAAATAGCGTTCTGTAGTTGTTAAGCTAAATTTCTGGGTTTTTTTTAACATCACTGATTGTTTCAGCTTACATGAATAGAGGATTTTCATTATTATGTAACTGAATATGGATTTTTAATTCACGAGCAAGACAAGATTTTTCTCAAAATATCTTTTTCAGTCAAAAACCCGTTCTGAAATAAATTACATATTTAACTACAAAAACATTTAATTTTCTGTTTCTTACATTTTCTTTGATTTTTCATTGCCTCTTTTTTTAATAGAGCGGCATACATTGTATGTTTAGGCCTTATTAAGTCATAGATGAAAGGGGGGGGGACATCAAAATGTGATGTAAGATTTACATTGTAAACATGGATTCCAACGACATATTCGGGGGGAATGTTAAATTTCTCTGCTTATCTTATAACAGGCTAATAGGATATTTAAAAAAAACATTCTTCGTTACGGGAGGGAAATTGAAAGTTTTTCCGCACTTCTGATATTTGTCACCCGTAAAAGGATATCAATTTGATATCCCTTTTCTGTGACAGAAAATAATCTACATTCAATGAATAAATCACTTTTTTACTTCTGGAAATGTAATGAAGAAATATATGCGTAAAAGCTATGTTTTTCTTTTAATCTTTATAACAGTTAGCACTTAGTTACAAACTAACATCATTTTTTTTACTTTTTTGATTAATTAAATTATGGCATGTACATTATTTTGCTTTAGCTAAAACAGAGTGATTTATACTAGTTCAAACTGATGAATATTTTAACACTTAATTAAACACTTAATTTTTACCATTTTTTCCCCCCCCAAAACGAATTTGGGGGGGATATAGGAATCACCTTGTCCGTCTGTCTGTCTGTCCTCCTGTCTGTCTGTCCTTGTCTGTGAAATGTTCCGGGCCATATCTTTCTTACAGAGGGACATTGAATCTACACATCACACTAAGATTGCTCATGACCTAAGGGTGTGTATGACCTTGAACCAAGGTCATTAGGGAAGTTAAGGTCACTGGAAAAAAATTTCATAATTCGTTTTTCGGTTCATATCTTTCTTATGGATAAAATTGGTAGGTTCTCATTTCACACAAATATTGCCCCTGACCCAAAGGTGTGTCATGATCTTACCCCAAAGGGCATTTGGGAAAGTTCAAGGTCACTGGAAGAAAATTTACATAAATCATGTTTGATCATATCTTTTATAGATAAACTTGGTAATTCGCATTTCCCCAAATATTGCCCATGACCCAAGGGTGTGTCATGACCTTGACCCAAGGTCATTTGGGAAAGTTCAAGGTCACTGGAATAAAAATTTCATTATTTGTTTTTGATACATTTCTTTATTGGAAAAATACTTCTGAAAAACCCAGCTGGGTATTTTTTCCCGTTTTTGACAGTTCTAGTGTATTATGGGGCAGTCTGTTGCTATATTCTTTAACCAATTGTTAAAAGGGTTTCCCGAGAAACATGATTGTGATAACATGGTGATACTTTGGTGCTGTCAGTAGTGGTGACCTAGAGGACTCCCTTTAGGACTGATTACACAAGACCGAGACCGAATAATAAACACGTTGTTTCCTGGATTTCTAATCAGCACTATGCATTTTCAAGGGACATCGAGGACCATGTGACGAGATATGCAATGTGTACACTTCATTGACCGTAAGAACGGAGGGAATAAGAGAAATAGGACACCAGTTAAACGATTGCAGTTCCCTTACTTTTGGCCCTTTTAACATTATAGATTTTAGCAACTATTATCGATTATCAACATTATCAACTCATTATCAGCTAGCATACGTCCGAAGTGATATCGTGTCCGTCTGGAACTTCTTTTCTTAAAGTTTTCCCGACATTTTTTTCAAGCTAAAATTTAAATATAAAAATTGAGGTCCATTTCACCTGCAAGCTTCCGTGTTTTTCCGTACCACGATACAATGGAATTAAGGGTTTAGAAGGTAAATGAGTAATTTCTTTAATTCATAATTAATAATGCATATTTGATTTTGATATTACGTAAATTACATACAAAATCTGATCAGCCTTAAAAGCAATGTGTGAAGGCAGATATACCCTCAAAATGAAAATTCACATAAAAATCAGTACACATCATCGTGTTCTTTCTTACCTGGGTCTCTTTTTACAAAGTCTTTATATTTTTTCTTTTTAATAGAAAATATTTCTTCATCAATTTCATTGAAATTTACATTTGATTCACATGTTTTCAAACATGTAATTTGGTTTTCAAGGGTTAATGTAACTTATGTTTAATCTTAAAATTGCATTCAGTAATGATTACAGAAAGATACACAATATCGCTTACGCTGATTCCTTTGGTTTCATCATTATTTCCGAAAGCCAATTTTCATGGATTTCGTTTTTGAGTCAATACACGAAATGAAATATTCATCGAAGTTTGGTGCCTCTATTTTGATTTATGAGAATCTTAAACAGCCAATTCCGACTTTCAGTTAATGTATATTTATTATTTTGAAAAAGAGGAAGAAATACTTTTACATTATTAACTTGAGTTTTTAGTAAACATTTTTAATATTCTACTTAGAGATAAACAAACAACACATGGACCTTTCCGTTTGGATGCAATGACATTGTCAGTAGTGTTGAAAATATTCCGGTCCGCAGTGTAAGAAGGATATGGAGAAAACGAACAGTATTTAGTATCAAAGTCCATAAAAAATACAACATACGAGCAGAACAAACACGGACTTCGAAATATCAGAGGTGGGAACAGGTGCCATTGAGGAGTGAGTATCCCTGTGATCGGTCACATCTGCTATGTGCTCCTAGTCATGATGGGAGATAACGGAAAAACGGCTTGTTAATTCAATTTTATTGAAAAAGCAGCTGTCAATTATATCACAAAGTCTGGATTTTAATCTATAATGGGGAATGAGGTATATAACTTTGAAAAGTCGTATGTTTTTAAACGGTTGATTTTTGGGAAAATCTTGTTATTTCAAATTATCCAAAAGCTCT